>NW_019154169.1:2932378-3053332 GCF_002288905.1 Enhydra lutris kenyoni
AAAAAAAAAAGAAACATAAAAAGACTGCTTAAGGCAAAAATAATAATAATACACTGTGGGATTTATAATGTATGGAATTAGAAGGGGCAACAGTAACATGAAGGATGGGAAGGAGGAGATGGAAGTCAATGGCTGTAGGATTCTTACACTATTACACTTCACATGAAGCGTGGTAACATTCAGTGTAATTTGAACGCCAGTTCCTATAAATTAAAAAAAATGTGGAAATAGGCCACATTTGCCAAAGCCTTGTGGATTATTTTTGGTTTATAAACATTATAATCCAGGAAGATATTTCTGTAGAGTAGAAGAGACAACAAAGGTTTTCTAATCGACCTACAACATGCATGCCATGAGATAAATGTGTTGGTTTTTCTGCTTGAGGATGGAAGGTAAAGCTAACTGTCTCTCGCCATCACTGCTGCCACAGAAACACGGAAGCCCTAATGACACAGCGTCAGGGTTGGTCATACAGACACTGAAGAGCTGGGGAGACAGACCCACAGGTGTACTGGGGCCATTGCTTGCCAGTAGTAACACTTTGCACCAGTGCAGGCACTTGAACCCAAGCTAGAGAGCCCAACAAGACCTCTCTGAGAGGTTCGTTGAGAGGATGGAATGAAATAATGCTTCTGAAGGACTTACAACAGTCCTTGGCTCGGGGTAAACACTAATAAACGACTCTTCTTGTTAGCAACATGGTACTTAAGGAAAAAACAAACACTAAAAATATTTCAAAGTCGGGGCGCCTGGGTGGCTCAGCGGGTTAAGCCGCTGCCTTCGGCTCAGGTCATGATCTCAGGGTTCTGGGATCGAGTCCCGCATGGGGCTCTCTGCTCAGCAGGAAGCCTGCTTCCCTCTCTCTCTCTCTGCCTGCCTCTGTCTACCGTGATCTCTCTCTGTCAAATAAATAAATAAAATCTTTAAAAAAAAAAAAATTTCAAAGTGTTTTTTTCCTCAGGAGGCATACCATATTCTAATTTCAAAGAACACTAAAACGAAGGTACCACCCTTGCACGAAATTAGTTCTGTCAACACAATGGTAAGTGTCAAGCCATGTATCCATGTTTTTTTATGGATAAAAAATAGTCTAAAATTCTCCTGTGTCTAAGCCCTTAGAAGGCACAGGCAGGGATGTTAGGTATAAAAAAAAGTCAGTTCTCTGATGCTGGGAGCACCAGAAGATGGGGGAATCCCAGGCTCTGAGGAGTGAACATCCTTTTCCTTCTTTCCCCAAAATCTTTAAGATTTTTTTTATTTATTTGACACAGAGCAAGAGAGAGATCACAAGTAGGCAGAGCAGCAGGCTCCCTGCTCAGCAGAGAGCCCGATGTGGGGCTCGATCCCAGGACCCTGAGATCATGATCTGAGCCGAAGGCAGAGGCTCAACGCACTGAGCCATCCAGGTGCCCCCAAATCAGCTCTTTTAAAAGGCAGACTTGTATTTCAAAAGAAAATTCTGTGCATAATTCAAATTCCTTTCAACATACTATGAACCTATATACTCGGGCTTTAATGCTTTAATCTGGAACACTACAATTATGAAACAAACTCCATACACCTGAAAGGGACAGATCATTATCTCACAGAGAAACCATATTAAGTGCTTCATTATGGAACCAAGATAAACATTTCAAAGGATGTGAATCTAATGGCTGTCCACCTGAGACTCACCTTGGTCTCTCTGGAGAAGGGTTGGGGCTGCGGGGAGGAGGTGTGCGTGGCACAGCTGGCTTTGGTGCGATGCTGGCTGCAGGTAGAAAGCCATGGATGATGTGTTTCTGCACAAATGAAACCCAGCAGTGTCACTGGTGTATGGGATTACCTGGGTCCTGTTGACACCCCGCCTGGGGCCTGAAAGGGGACACCTGCACTGGCCACCCAGGGATCTAACCCCACCAGGAACCCAGTCCTCCCCCTGCCTAACCCAATTCCCATATGGCCAGGAAAGGATGCTCACCCAGGGGAACACCACTGCATCTGGCCATTGTGGGGAACCTCTAGTCCTTCCTCCTCAGAGGAACCTGACCATCCCCCAGAGTCACCCTCTAGGACCTCCAGCCTCACAGCATGACCTCCAATAACCCTACTCTCTCACTTGCTGCCCCACCTGCAGAATGGAAGCTTCTGGAGAGCAGGCAATGTTCTTGTCTTTATCAACCCTGGAACTCAAGAACTTCCCCCCATTAGTCTACACCATGTGGAAGCTTAATAAATATTTTAGACAGTTTACCTCAAAGATGCAGAAGAGCGAAAACTAGCTCCTACACACAATGAAAATCAGAGAATCTGGTTTTAGGCACCTGGGAGTCATTCAGAAGTTTCTGAGTATAGCCCAACCTTCACTCTCTAAGTACTAGTCAATATTCACACCTACTAAAGGCAAAACACCTAGATTGCAATGAAGAAAATTTGTCTTCATCGACAAGGTAATAAGAGTACGGAGGGAAAAGCACCCAATTTGTCTTCATCGACAAGGTAATAAGAGTACGGAGGGAAAAAAATCATGTAACACGAATTATAGAAAGTGCCAAGGGAAAGGTAAAGACAAATTTGGTGCTGGGATGGCACAGGGAAGGAAGAGCTCCTCCCGGTCTGGCGGCCAGCAAGGGGACCTCTAATGTCCCGCTGAAGAAAAATCACAGAGGCATTTAGACTGGGTCATCAAAGATGGCCACGGCTCTCCCATGTGGGAAATGAGATGGAAAAGCATTCTAGGAAGAAGGAACAGCATGAACAACGAAAGAAACAAGACACCGGCGGCAATGTTCTAGAAATAACAAGTATTCCTCTGAGGAGAGCCTGGAAGAATGCGCTGGAGGTAAGAGTGGTGATTGTTCCCATTTAAGAGTTTTTATACGTGACTAAGGAGAACCTGTGTCTCAGTGAGGAACACCCACCGAAACTGACCCCTGGAAAGGCTCCTCAGGCAGTGAAAAGCATGAAATTGGGAGTAGGCGCCTACAGTGACACAGTGGCCATGGTAAGGTTTGGAGAGCAGCATTCCAGGCAGAAGGAACCGCAAAGGCCTGAACGAAAAGAAGAAATGGCTGGGGGTAGGGAGGGAGAGGGGGTAGAGAGAGAGTGAGAGAGAGAGTTGGAGGCACTGGGTTTTAAGGAGCGCAGCAGCAAGGACAGATGTCCGTTTTATTAGAACCCCCCCGGCTTCCACGTGGAAGACGGGCCCAGGGCAAGACTGGAAGCAGAGAAACATCGAGGAGCTGCAGCAGCAGCCAGACAGATGCCAGGAAGATGCTGGAAGCCAGGGTGGAGGCGGGAACAGCTGCAGGTTATAGGTGGCGGGAAGAATCTATGGAACTTGGTTGATGGGGTTACGCGGTGGGTAGCGGAGGGAGGACTCCAGAACGACTTCCCACTGGGGCATATTCAGCGGTGGAGTAGGATTGTGCTGGCAGGACTGCTCCCCGACACCTGCGGAAACGCGGCAGGGGAGACAGGGCGCCTCCGTCTGACCGAGCCCCACCCTGGGATAGAGGATGCTTTAGAACACAAAATATCAGGGCCTCTCGAGTGGGAAACAACGTCATTTTGCGCTGCTACCTGGCCTCAACCGCAGGCCAAATCCCAACCCATTCCCGTTTAACTCCTGGCCCCCGGGATCTACTTACAAACTGGCTCTTGCGGCCCCTGCGAAACCCCTGGAGCATCCTTGGTGCGGGGAGTGGCCGGACCAGGGCTGGACGGACGCGCAGATTCCCTAACAAGCGAGGACCGCTCCGTGGAACCTGAGCTCCTCCCGCTGGCTAAGCCCGAGACGCTTTTTCTACGCAATGCACTTCGCAACAACCTCGTCTTCCATTGGCTCTCCTTTCTCCTCGTCCAGTCAGAGCCAAGGTTACTCCTCCCCGTAGCTCTTGGCAACCAGCTGTTCGCATTCAAATTCTCCGGGGCGGAAACAGTGCGTGGTCCGTCCTCTTATTGGCCAGATCAGGTGTCGATCTCTAACACCATAGCCTATCCGGCGCCGTGGGAGGTGGAGGGCGGGCAGGATGAAAAATTGGCGAGCGCCCTGGAGGGAAACCGGAAGTGGCGCGCCTCGGGTGAAAGCTGAGGGTCTCCTGGCTGAGGGTGCCAGCAGCGGTTGCGCAGACCGAGAGAGGGGTGCCAGGAGCCAGCAGGTGACGAAAATGAGGCACGCGGCTACCAGGACGGGAATCTCCTGGGTCTTAGACTTTGGCAAATAATTTGGTCTTTTAAAGACCTTGGAAGCGGGCTCCTGCCGGAGGGGCCCCGGCTGCGAGGGGGCCGTGGGGCCGTGTGCGGGAGAGCCTGCTCAAATGCCGTCTTCTGTTTTCCTTATTAGGTCGAGTCCGCCGATGGCCAGGAACCCTCCTGAGGGCACAGGCCCCATGCACGTGCCTTTTGGGCATGTTGTGGCCAACGAGAAGTGGCGCGGGTCGCAGCTCGCGCAGGGGATGCAAGGTTGGTGGGCTGCCTGTGCATAAGCCCTCTCCTAAACTTTTTCAAAACGTGCTACCTACCGTCCTCACGGAACTCCTTTTTCTTGTCTGTGTTCTAAGGGAAAATTAAAATCGTGTTTGAGGATGGCCTGGCACCGGTAGATTTTTACTTGTCAAGCAGATCTTGCATTCTTTATGTCACCGAAGCTGATTTGGTGGCAGGAAATGGCTACAGGAAGAGGCTTGTTCGGGTTAGAAATGTAAGTACTGAATTGAAGACACCGAAACGTAAAATTGACTTCCATCCGCCCCCTCCTCCATCCTTTGGAATGATTTATATACAACCATTGGCCGTTCGAAGCACTCTTGGACGGAGAGCTTTCTTACACTGGAGGTAGTTTTGTTACAAAATGGTTTACTGTTTCGGCTTTTTCCTTCCTTTTAAAGTCCAGTAATCTTCAAGGGATTGTAATAGTTGAGAAAACGCAGATGAGTGAACAATACTTTTCGGCCATACAGAAGTTTACCGTGCTGGACCTTGGGATGGTGTTGCTTCCAGTGGCCAGCCCAATGGAAGCATCCTGCCTTATCACCCAGTTGGTAAGTACTGATTCCTACTCCTCTGCAGGAGTCCTGCCTTACAGACTCTCACCTGAGCTTTCTGGATCTATCACTCCAGCTGTTGCCCTTGCTGTGGGTGCAATCCATCAGTCCTGTCTACAGTAGTCCTCACTTACCTGTGGTCAGCTGCGGTCCAAAGCAGATGATCCTTTATTTAGTTATGTACTTATTCATGTATGAGAGAGTGCACAAGCGGGCAGAGGGGCAGAGAGAGAGAGAGAGAGAGAGAGAGAAACAGCCTCAGGGCTGAGCAGGGAGCCCAATTTGGGGCTCTATCCCAGGACCCTGAGATCATGACCTGAGCCGAAGGCAGACAACCAGCTGAGCCACCCAGGTGCCCCACAGATGATCCTTTTTTAGAAAACAAAAAACCTGATTCTCCAATCAGTCTTCACTTACTATTCATCTTGATTGTGCTTGAGAATTTCCTGAGGAACTTTTAAGAACAATGATACATGAGCCTTACCTCAGGCCAATTAAAAATCAGAATGTCAGGATAGGGCCTTAAGCATTAATTTGTGTTGTACTGTGGATTTTAAATTTCCCTTTTGATGTGTAACTAGGATTGAGAACCACCCCGTGTCGTTCATAGGTCACTCTCTCCCTTCTCCACCTTATGCCTTGCTTGTCTGGTCCTAACTTCTCCTGATGTAATGCTATCGACTGCCTTCCTGTATGCACCACTAACTGAAAACTGGGTTTCTCCTTTTACAGGCAAGCTCTCTCCAGGTCCTGTACCAAGCAGGTCCAGTTTAGTTTTAATTTAATCCCACACTGGGTGCCTGGGTGGCTCAGTCAGTTAAGCATCTGCCTTCCACTCAGGTCATGATCCCAGGGTCCTGGGATCAAGTCCTGCATCGGGCTCCCTGCTCAGCGGGGAGTCTGCTTCTCCCTCTGCCCCTCTCGGCTACTTGTGCACACGTGCGTGGTCACTCTGTCTCACTCTCAAAAAAAAAAAAAAAAAATCTTAAAAAAAAATTTAATCCCATACAACTGAATCATTTTTTGGGCCACAGGAACATGTTTGAATTCCTCAGAGTATGTTTGCATTGCTTTACCCTAAGCATTCTGAAAACCCAAGTTTTAATCAGATTTTCTCTTAGTCCTTTGTGTACTCATATGGTTCCTCTTTCAATAATTTTGCTGTTGTGTGAAAAATTATATTCATGGTGGGCGCCTGGGTGGCTCAGTGGGTTAAGCCTGTGCCTTCGGCTCGGGTCATGATCTCAGGGTCCTGGGATCCAGCCCCACATGGGGCTCTCTGCTCAGCGGGGAGCCTGCTCCCCTCTCTCCCCACCCCCTGCCTCTGTCTCTCTGCCTACTTGTGATCTCCTCTCTCTCTCTCTCTATCAAAATAAATAAATAAATATTTTAAAAAAATTTTAAAAAAATTATATTCATGGTATATTGAAAACATTTGTAGTGGGTAAGTGAAGCTGGACCAAATGGAAAAAGAAAACTAAATTTCTGTAAATTTTTAAGAGAACTGCCAGTCCTCTAGGGGGCGCTCACGTGCTTTCCCTTTACTATTGGTTTAGGTTCAAGAACAAACCAAAGAGCCCAGTAAGAACCCTTTCCTCAGTAAGAAACGGGGTCAGATCCCTGAGCTATCCCTCCTTCGAACTGTGCAACAGATCCCAGGAGTTGGAAAAGTTAAAGCCCCCCTTCTGCTTCAGAAGTTCCCAAGTATCCAACAGCTAAGTAATGCTTCCGTCCGAGAACTGGAGCCAGTCGTGGGACAAGCAGCAGCACAGCACATTCAGGCCTTCTTCACACAGCCCAGCTGATGACTCTTCTCACAGCTTGGACCGCAAACTACTGGATCGTGTTCAGTTTTCATATTTAAAATTGGAGAACAAAGACCTTCCTTTCACAGCACGTAATGAGTGACTGGGGTGAGGCGTGCACGGAAGCTGCCAGTTACCCTGTCTTGCTCTCTGGGTATGGGCGTTTAAGTTAGTGGGCTCCAGATAGCACGGCCCTCGCGCTGCTAGTGGAAGAGGAGGCGTGGAGGGCACGCCTGGTCGGCTCAGTCAGTTGAGCATGTGACTCTTGATCTTGGGGTTGTGAGTGAGCCCCACCTTGGGGGTACCAATTACTTAAAAAAAACACAATCTTAAAAAAAACCAAAACAGACACACACACACAAAAACAGGGACCCCTGGGTGATGCAATTGGTTGAGAGTCCAATTCTTGGTTTTGACTCAGCTCATGATCTCACAGTTGTGAGCTTGAGCCCCTCACTGGGCTCCGTGTTCAGCATGGAGTCTGCTTGGGATTCTCCCTCTCCCTTTCTCTCAAAATAGATAAATAAATCTAAAAAAACAAAGTCTTCAAAAGAGAGAGAGAATGAGCCCATGGGGATCTTCCTGAGAGAGTTTACTAATGGACTCTCAAGTTCAGCAAAAAGCTGGCCTGGGCAGATTGACCAGTGTCTATCATGGAAAGGTCTAATCAGATCAGGAGGTAGATGTGACCTTCTAAAGGAACCAGACCTACAATGAAGCGCTGTGCTGTGTACCATAAACCCCTTGTTCCTGGTGGCAGAGCCAGTGTTCTTCCAACGTGGTCTTAATATCGCTTGCTGTTTTAAGGGTGTTGCCAGTGTAAATAAACAATTGTACTGCCTTTTTTTCTTCCTCCCTCCCTCCCTTCCTGGTAGCTGCACAGTTTGTTCTTAGTCACTGAGCATGCCTTCTGAACACAGCCTGGAGTTTGGAGTTCCCTTTTAAAGGTAAAAAGCCAGGGTAGACGCAGGAGGAAAAGAATGTGTTTGGCAGTGTACAGCCCAACAGGAGGCAGATCTGTAAGAAAATGGCAGGGCAGACGCATCCACAGAGAGCCCGGGGTGGGGATGAAAGGTACAATTGGCTGCTCCAAAAAGACACGCACTTAGCCACTCTGAGAAGCAGAGTGGAGGTTCCTCAACAAGTTGAAAATAGAGCTACCCAGCAGTTGCACTACTGGGCATTTACCCCAAAGATACAAACATAGTGATCCGAAGGGGCACCTGCACCCCAATGTTTATAGCAGCAATGTCCACAATCACCAAACTATGGAAAGACCCCAGATGTCTATCGACAGATGAATGGATAAAGAAGAGGAGGTATATATACATAATGGACTACTACTCAGCTGTTAAAAAAATGAAATCTTGCCATTTACAACAACATGGTTAGAACTTGAGTATTATGCTAAGTGAAATAATCAGAGAAAGAATTATATGATCTCATTAGTGTGTGGAATTTAAGAAACAAAACGGGATCACAGGGGAAGAGGAAAAAAAAATCAAATAGGGAGACAAACCATAACAGACTCTTAATCATAGGAAACAGGGTTGCTGGAGGAGAGGGGGTGGAGGGATGGGGTAACTGGGTGATAGACACCAAGGGCATGTGATGTAATGAGCACTGGGTATCATATAAGACTGATGAATCCCTGACCTTTACCTCTGAAACTAATACATTACATGTTAATTAACTGAATTTAAATTAAAAACATAAATGCACTTAAAGATGCCACATTTTCAAAGATACTAAGATAACTTAAAACTTCTGTAAGTCCTGGTTTGTGAAACGTTAGTCATAAAAACCAAAGCATAAGAACATCTTGTGCATTACGGTAGAAACAATTTGAAAGAGGAGTGAAATAAGTGCAAAAAAGTAAAAACAAAAACAAAACAAAACAAAAAAAAAACAACATCAACTCAGGCAAATGAATGTTTATTTAAATATTTATACAAAAATGTCCCTAACAGCAGTGGATACACTTCCCCAAATGTGGTTGCTTCCCTTTTGATACTGCACACTAGAAAATATTTATGTTCTTGTTAATTCTCAAAAATAGAGTACAATGCTATTATTTTTTAGCTATGTAACTTGTACTATGTCAACTGTGACTCTTACTAGAATCACAGCATCATCCAACTTATGGCAAGAGAAATTGACAGGTAAGACAGGTAAGAAAGTCACTTTAAAAAGTCAAATAGAGCTTTAAACTAGAATCATTTATATCTTACCTTATAAAATGTTTCTAACTCATCTTAAAGACTCTTAAGATATATAATTAGGTATTTTCTACTTGAAACAAAAACGTTTTGAGTATCAAACAGCATATCGTCTACCTTGTAGATAGTGTCCTCATCTAACACTGCCACTGTGTTAGCAACTTATAAATGACGTCAGACTAGAAGCAACACGGCTCCTAAATTGTGTGGTTTTTTTGTTTTGTTTTGTTTTTATCTGGTAAGTTATGACAAATTTGGCACTAGACTTTATCTGGAAATAGCATTCATATTATGTAGAAATAATCATAAAATCTTAACATTTTAGGTTCATGAATTCCCCTTAGGAAGTAGCTCTTCGGAACATTTCTTAGTAATACTAACTTAGTAATAAAACTAAATCGTTACAGTCCCTTGAGCTGCCTTAATTGGGGGTCATGAATTCTGAATTAAGGAATGATCTATTACCCAAGGCTAGAAATGATTATAAGTAGGACCAACAGAGGTAACCCTATTTAATTCTGATAGTAACTACAAATTGTTACTGTAGCCGTTAAAAATAGCCCTATTTTCCACACCATCCTATTTACAATACTTTATATAATAAATAACTTGCAGCAACATGGTGACACTCCCCAGATTTCTCGAGGTTTCTTACTACTTTCGTTCATGAAGACCTACCAACCGTGAGTTTACCCAGTGAGAAAATGGGATTTGCGAATGTTGAAAAATTTCCCATTGTGGCACAAATATGAAGGCCTGGTCAGCACCGGAGACATCTGGGGCCTGGACGTTTTTTGTTTCCTCACATTAGTACAAAGAACTGTCGGAGTTGAGAAGGCTGAAGGGAGAGGGGAGCTTCTTCTTGACCTGAGGCCTCGCAACCCCAACCGACGGGAGGCACAAGGTGCTGGCCGACTTCTGTCTGTTCTTGTTGGTGCCCCAACTCAAAAAAGAAAGCTTCTTCGAGATTTTCTTGGTTTTATCAGTTTTATCATCATCATCTATGGCCAGGCAAATCATGGAGTAGGTTTTCTGCATTCCCACAGAGTACGTTGCACACTTATTATGCTGCACATGGGAAAGAAGAAAAATGGTGTTCGAAGTCCTCAGGATCATTGATAAGTAATTGCAAGGTCTGAGGCTCGTATTCTCCACTTACGGCATCCTTTTTAAAATAAAGTTGATAAAATTCTGGAACTCGGGTGACTTAACGCTTACATAGAATTAGGTTCTTAAAAACAAAGCTTTTAAGGAATAGGCTCATTTTAGGCTAGGGACCACTACTCACTTTTTAAGGTAATAATTCTATTTGTAAAAGTAATATTCATGCTCAACAATAAGAAAATACATATACTGAACAGTAGGCGTCCCTTGTACCTTGACTTCCAGGCCTTTCCCCTAAAGTAACCATGATTTCTGTTCAGAACTTTCTCATCTTCCCCAGCTGAAACTCTGTGCCCAGTAAGCACTATTATTAACTTTTAAAAGATTGTGGGGGGTTCAAACAGGAAACCTGCAGATACTTTTTTTCTGGAACCTTCCATGTGGGTTATCCCCAGCTTCCAATGTTTGCCTAACATTGGAATTGCTTTGTTCACCAAATGGTTACTGAACATCTACCATGTTCCAGGCACCAAAACCAGGCCTTTAAATATATGTACCACGTATCTAAAGTGGCAAGGGACGATATTCGTAATAGAAATCAAGGAATTCAAGAGGTGGGACAATAAAGAAGGTATATTCACTCTAAATTGTCCCTTTGGAGGCTGGCTCCTTTGGATGAAGATGCCCCTTCCTTTTCTATAAAACTGCCATTTACTCCCACCATACTCTACAGGACAGGCATGCACACTCCCGTTAAAAACAATAATGAACAGTCCTGGGTGTAGATTTCACGCCTGCAAACATCTTTCAACCTTTACCTGCTCAAAGTCCATTATGCATCTTTATGAGCACTCCCTTACAAATACCCTCGATCCTCTCCCGTATTTCAACCAGCCAATGCCAAGTCTAATTAAAACTCCACCCTTCTGCCTCCCCCCAGGCCCGCACCCAAAGGGCTGCACGTTACTGGGGGATACTCGCCAAGCCGACTGGCCTCCCTCGGAACTCTAACCCCGACCCCAAACCTCTACCGGGCACCTCTTTACCTGGCACTCCTAACGTTATCCTAGTAAATCCATTCCTTCTCTCCTGGATATCTCTCGAAGCCCCACACATGTCCTCCTGATAACACTGTGCTATACTTTCCCTATATCCCCCTCCCAGCTCACACCCCCATGTCTGTCCCCTTCCTGCCATTCCCTTTTTTTCTTGTCCTCAAGCACCATGCTCCCCACTGTCCATTCTCCAAATATTCCTGAGGCACTCCTCTGACTCACTGCGATAGGGAGCCCGGCTCTCTTCCCATTTTGTACAAACGAGGAAACAATTCTACTAAGGAGGGTATTAACTTGCTGAAGGACACACAGCTTAGTTCCCAGAAGGCAGGGCCCAATTCTAGGCCTGGGGTCTCTTGGTTAGATCAGCAGAATTCAAATGCGCTCCATGGAGGAGTGCCCACCGCAATCCAAAGTGTGGAGTAGCAGATAAGCCATTCAGCCAGGACCCTGGGCTTTACTCTCAGTTTCGTTTGGAGCAAAGGTCCAGCAGTTAAAAACACTCTCAGTTGCCACAGTCTAAGACCTCGCTGGGTGAAAACAATAACCTTATCATGGTTATTGTTACACCTCTCGTGAAGGACACATATCCCATGGTAGGCACCCCCTTCCCGTCTTCCTGCGGCTCAAAGCCAGTCCCTGACGCCCAAGGTCACCACGGATAGTAAAGCCAGGATTCCTTTCCAGGCAGTCTGAGTCTAGAAAGTCTTGCTTCCTGCCCCTACCTCAGCTCCTTCACAGGCCTGGCTCACAGTTATTACAAGATAGAAAGAATAAGGCTTTCTCCTTGTAAAGCCACACCTTGTGCTGGGCAACACACACACACACACACGTACACACACACACGTACACACACACACACACACACACACACACACACACACGCCCCAGCCCTTTAGTGCTGAGCCCAGCTCTTTTACTTATCCTGCCTTTGGATAAATTTCTTTTGTTTTTGATTGGGATCCTCATCCCTTGCCCACCAATTCCATACATTCTGCCCCTAAGAATTCCATTTTTCAATGATCCCTTCCGCCTAGATGCTCCAGGAGTCCAACTTCATCTTCTTTAGCTTTTCAATGGAGCTAAAATTCACATACCTTAAAATTCACCATCTTAATACCACTCCGTGGTTTTGAGTCTATTCCGAGTTGTGCGAACACCACTGCCACCTAATTTCAAAACAGTTCCTTCCCCTCCAAAAACAAACCCTGAACTCATCAGCAGTGACCCCCCCAAATCCCTGACCCCCAGCCCCTGACAACCACTACTTTACGTTGTGCTTCTGTGGATTAGCCTGTTCTCGACATTTCTTATCAAAGCACTCATACGATCCATTCCCTCTCTAGTCCTCTCTCATCAGAGTTCTGTTTCCATCTCTCCATGAGAAGTGTCTTTTTGGGGCGCCTGGGTGGCTCAGTGGGTTAAGCCGCTGCCTTCAGCTCAGGTCATGATCCCAGGGTTCTGGGATCAAGTCCCGCATCGGGCTCTCTGCTCAGCAGGGAGCCTGCTTCCCTTCCTCTCTCTCTGCCTGCCTCTCTGCCTACTTGTGATCTCTGTCTGTCAAAAAAAAAAAAAAAAAAAACTTTAAAAAAAAAAAAAAAAAAAAAAAGAAGTGTCTTTTTGTCCTGCTGCCAAATATAAGGAACACAACTCCACCTCTTAACTGTACTCTACACAACCAACCATTTTCCCTTGGCAGGATTTTCTTCTCTCGATTCCAGAAGCTTCTTTCTATCCCCTCTCTCTGAATGCCACTCTGCAACTTCCTTTGTGTCTACTTCTCCTCCAACTTACCTCCAGATGCTTGCGGTGTCTTAAGGTTGAGTCCTTGACCTTCAGCCCCTTGTGGGTAACATCATTTACTCTCTTCACAGCTTTAAATAGCATCTCTGTGTTGGTGAGTTTCTGATGTTTATTTCTAGCTCTGACTTCTCTCTTGAACTGAAGATGTGGACATCCAGCTGCCTACTGCACACTACATCTGGATGTCTCTAGCATCATGTAAGATATTCATGGTACAACCGTTTCCTCTCTCCTCTCCCTCCCTCGCTCCTGGCCTCTTCCCCATCATTACGAAAAATGGTGCCTTGGTTCAAGCCCGAGCTCGGGGAGTCATTTTTCTTTCCACTGTGCTTTTTACACAAATCATCTAGAAATCCCTGTAGACCCCTCTCTACCTTGGCCGTCACCCACCCTAATGGAAACTGATAAGCTCACTGGCCTGGACACCTGCTCTAGCCAGCTCCCGCTGCCACCATCCAGCCAGCCTCACCAGGCAACACGTGAGTCGTCCTTCTGAACCAAGCATCCCCTTCTCCAGAGGCTCCACGGCTTCCGAGCTCCCACGGCTGCCAACAAGGCCCTGCCTCCCTCCTACTGCATTTCCTGCCGCTCCCTCCCTGTCGCCCTGTTCCAGCTCAAAGGACTCTTTCAGATCCTCCCACAGAAGCTTCTTCCTGCTCCAGGGACTCTCTGCACCTGTTGGTCCCCCCACCCAGGATGCTCCCCAGAGTGGCTCCTTAGATGGCGGGATTGTCCCTGTCACCTGTGTCTCGGTGCAAGCCCTCTCTAGAGGAGCCTTTCCCACCTCTGGACGTTCTGTCACATGGCACGCGGTATTTTCAGAATCACGACTGGCATATTTAGTGCCGGAAGGGACGGCATCCAATCAGCTCGGCCACAGCGCTGACCCCAAGGGAGGGACTGACACAGGATGCTCTGTCACTATCTGCTGAATGACTACTGTCATGAAGGGAAGTGTCTAAGGTCCATAAGGAACCGCGACCAAGTGTGGAAGGGGACATGCACAACGATCGTCCCGCCTGGGGAGAAAAAAGGATATAACTGTGCACATGAACTTGCACAGGCACCAGGCACTTCCCAAGATCTCCCAGGGAACAGCTAATGCTGTCTCTGCTGTGTGGACAGGGGTTTCCGCACGTCATCGCAAGCCCTTCTCTACCACTTCAGTATTTTTAATTTTTTTTTTGGACTGTGAGTACATATGACTTTTGCAATAAAAAAAGAACTTAATCAGGCAGTGCCTGGGTGTGTCAGTCGGTTGAGCATCTGATTTTCGCTCTGATTTGAGCATCTTGGTTTTCGCTCAGATCATGATCCCAGGGTCATGAGATCGAGCCCCGCATCTGGCTCATGCTCAGTGGGGAGTCTGCTTGAGATTCTCTACCTCTCCCTCACACACGCTTTCCCTCTCTCAAATAAATCAATCTTTAGGGGTGCCTGGGTGGCTCAGTGGGTTAAGCGTCTGCCTTCAGTTCAGGTCATGATCCTGGGGTCCTGGGATCGAGCCCTGCATCGGGCTCCCTACTCAGCAGGCAGTCTGCCTCTCCCTCTGCCCCTCCCCCGTGCCCATGCTTGTGTGCGCTCTTTCTCTCTTTCATTTTCTCAAATAAAGTCTTTTTTAATGAATAAATAAAATATTTTTTTAAAAACTTAATCAGAAAAATAAATCAGCTGGTTCCTTCATCTACAGCATTTTTTACAAAGTTTTTCAATGATCTCTGGGCTAACATGAGCACATTCCAACAAGGACACGGTCACCTTCCTCTTGGTCTAGACAAGTAGTATAGAAGATGGACTGCTGGTCAACCCCCTGGCCCAGTGTCAGGAGTCCAGTGTTCAGATCACCAACACAGGCAGGAGGCGCAGGGCCAAGCACACCCCTGGGGCTGGGCTCAGGCCAGCCTCGCCCTACATGGCTGTTTTTCCCATCAGGCTGTCAGTGCTTACCATAGACGAGGTGAAGTCCAGCAGGCTCACGACCTTCATGTCCACGCCATCCCTGCCACAGGCCTTCAGCAGCCTCATGACCTCGCTCACTGTCAGCCACTTGCAATCCACGTCTTGAATGGAAACGATATAATCCCCTTCCTTGGCCCCTGCCAGCTACAAACGGAGGATGTACAGGAAGGTCAGTGTTCTGTTCATTCTCATCCCTGGATCAGTTCCCAAGTACACAAACAAATTCCACAGCGTGCCGTGAATCCTTTGCTCTCTAAACAGGTAGCACACACGAGAGGCCTTTCACAGAGACCCTTCACACAAAGGAATCCTAAATTCGTTCACACACCCAGCTAGATTGGGTTGGCCAGTACTCTTGGCATGTGACCGGTCTGACCCACAAGCTCTGCTCCCAGTCTAGCGAGATGCATGCTTACCGCAGCTGAGCAGTGAGGATCCAGGAAGTGGACTTGAACGGGGGAGTTTCCTCTCAAGGTGAACCCCAAGTCCCCTTCTTCTGCAGTGAAGTGAATGCTTCGAGGAGGTGTCCATCTCTTGTTAGCTGAAAACACTGACAGGGGGCCCTTTGGAACAGAGCATCATTAGGTAAGTGAAGGCTGAATTGGGCACTTGAAAGCTATAGGAAATGTCACCCTGTCATCCTCCCAGATGTCACTCGGCCTTGTTCAGAGACCAGTGACACCATCAGGGGTAATATGTGCTACAGCAGTCATCCAAGGATATTAACTGCCATTTTCTCTAAAATAGTCAATATATTTTCTAAAAAATGTTTGTTTTAAAAAATATATTTTTATTTATTTGACGAGAGAAAGGGAGAGCAAAAGCAGAGAGTGGGAGAGGGAGAAGCAGGCTCTCCATTGGGTGGAGAGCCCAACTCCGGGCTCAATCCCAGGACACTGGGATCATGATCTGAGCTGAAGGCAGACACTTAACCCACTGAGCCACCCAGGCGCCCCAAGAAAATGTTCTTTAAAAAAATCATCTTAGGGGCGCCTGGGTGGCTCAGTTGGTTGAGTGTTCAACTCTTGATTTCAGCTCAGGTCATGAGCTCACGGTCCTGGGATTGAGTCCCATGTCAGGCTCTGCACTCACCGTAGGTGTGTTTATCCCTCTCCCTCTGTTTCTCCCCCGCTCCTATGCACACACTCTCTCCTCTCTCTCAAATGAATAAAACCTTGGGGCGCCTGGGTGGCTCAGTCAGTTAAGTGTCTGAGGCTCAGGCCATGATCTCAGCGTCTTGGGATCGAGCCCCACATCGAGCTCCCTGCTTGGCGGGGAGCCTGCTTCTCCTTCTCCCTCTGTGGCTCCCCCTGCTTGTGTTCTCTTGCTCTCTCAAATAAATAAATAAGTAAATAAATAAGTAAATAAGTAAGTAAATAAATAAATAAATAAATAAAATCTTTTGAAAAATCATCTCAATGAAAATTGTATAAAGTCTCTAATTTAAAAAGTCTAATGTTATCGGGGCACCTGGGTGACTCAGTTGGTTAAGAGTCTGACTCTTCATCTCTTGGCTCAGGTCTTGATCTCAAAATCATGTGTTGGGCTCCACAGTGGGCACAGAGCCTACTTTAAAAAAAAATAAAAATCTAGAATGGCCTCTGCCTTCAGCTCAGGTCATGATCTCAGGGTCCTGGGATCAAGTCCCACATCGGGCTCTCTGCTCAGTGGGGAGCCTGCTTCCTCCTCTCTCTCTCTCTCTCGTTCTCTGCCTCTGTGCCTACTTGTGATCTCTCTGTCAAATAAATAAATAAAATCTTTTTAAAAAATCTAAAAATAGCCTTTCATATACTTGCAACTTATATGAGCTGTCCCCTAGGGTCACTAGGAAATAAGCACTCAACATACCAGCTTCTGGAAGAAATCTGTCACTGTCACCTTGGAGAACTGTGGCAATATGATTTCAACCTCTTGCTCAGTTTTAGCTGGAAAAAAATATTAAAAGGGAAAGGGTAAATGTTTCTGTAACTGAAAGTGATCCTTAAAAACCCAGGTCTAGGGCTTCTTGCTGAAGGGAAGAGAAGAAGACCTTTCTCCTGGTCTCTTGGCCTTCCTCTTGGTATAGACAAGCAGTATAGAAGATGGACTGCTGGTCAACCCCCTGACCCAGGGTCACCTGTACGTTCCATCTAGGCACCTATCATGAGCCGTACCTTGCTCTGGGGCTGGGACAGAGTAGTGACAATCAGACACAGCCCCCGCCTTCAAAGAGAGTATGTATATTCTAGCGGACTTTCTTTGGCACTCATGAAACCCAACTGAGAAGTCACCTACATTTCAAGTGTGGCTAGCACAGGAGGAAGTACTGTGTCTCTCAGCACACCGTCCTGGGTAAGATGAGCTTCCCTGTCTTATCATTCATGTGTGAGATGAGGATTTTAGCAGGATGTCAGTTTGCCAAGTTGTGTCCACTGAGAGCTTTAATCTCCACCATCCTATTCACGGGAGGCTCAAGCCCACCCTTACCACGAGGCTAGTCAGCTCCTAACATAGGATCCCCAAGCAAGCTAAGTATACAAGAAGAGCAGTATAAAAAGAAAATCTGAGGAAGAAGCCTGGTTCTGCCAAGGTAGAACACAGCTCTCTACTTACAGGATGGCCCTGCGGCTTCTTACAAGCTGCCTGACACAGTGTTAGGCGCAAACCGGGTGCCCATCCATTACCAGAGTGGCCTAGACAGCCTCGTCGGGAGCCACATTCCCCTCCTCCATGGAGGTCGTGTCTCTACCTCGTGGCCAGAGCACACTGTATGGGCAAAGGGGCCAAGGAGAGGGACAGTACCCATGAAAGGGAATCACGGAGTGCCATTCCTGCCTTCACCTACCAGCTTGGTCACCCGGTGCAAAGAATAT
Source organism: Enhydra lutris kenyoni (assembly GCF_002288905.1). Lineage (NCBI taxonomy): Eukaryota > Metazoa > Chordata > Mammalia > Carnivora > Mustelidae > Enhydra > Enhydra lutris. The sequence goes on from NW_019154169.1 coordinate 2,950,200, forward strand.
GGTTTCCCTAAACCTTTACTGTGTCATCTTTAAGATGAGGGCAATCCTAGTCCCCTATAGAACTGGAGGGAGAGTTGAATGAGATTCTGTATACATAGGGTGCTTACTGTTGTGCCTGGCAGACCTCAAATGCTCAGTAGGTATCAGCCAGCATTACCACAGACAAGCCCAGGGTGCCATCTTGAGCAGGGCTCTGCCTCTAGTCCCTGGAAACTGAGGTGGAACTTCAGAGACAGAGGTGTAGGAAGTGGGGTGGAAGGAGCTATGGACAAAGGGGGTTACCTTGATTGGGCCACGCCCCCTCCCCTTCCCTAGTCATTCCTTAACTGTGAAGTCGCCTCTCAGAGAGGCCCCTCAACTCCTGCCTCCTGGGACAGAACCCAATCCTGTTCACCTCCATCTTCCCAAAGCCAGGACGTAATTAACGTCTTGGAAATGCCTAGAAAGAGCTGGTGGTGCATGACGTCACTTATACGTGGACTATAAGACAGTCAAGCTCATAGAAGCAGACAGCAGAATGGGACAGTGACAATGGGGGTAGGGAATGAGGCAATGTTGGTCAAAGGTACAAAGGTTCAATTGTGCAAGATGAATGAGTTCTAGAGATCCAACACACAGCACAGTGACTACAGTTAACAATACTATATTGTTTACTTGAAACTGCCAAGAGGACAGATCTCGAGTGTTCTCGCCACACACACGCACACATGATAAACACGGGTTTGAAGGATTCTCACTGCCAAGGTAAAGATTTACCCACATCCCCCAGCTCCACTCTCTCCGTGGAAAATTGACTTTTCATTTCATAATAAAAGTAAGGTTTGTCCTAAAAAAAGAAAGAAGGGAAATGTTGGTGCTGAAGGAAGGAGAGAACAGGAAAGGGCAGACATAGAGGAAGGAATAAGGAAGTGTTTGGCTCTAAAACCACGGGGGGGGGGGGGGGGGGGGGGGGGGGGGGGGGGGGGGGGGGGGGGGGAGGTGGGGGGGGGGAGGGGGGGGGGGGGGGGGGGGGGGGGGGGGGGGGGGGGGGGGGGGGGGGAGGGAGTGGAGGGGGTAAAGCTGATACAGCAGAACGCATTCCCAGAGGCAGACACAATCCGGGGGTGGAGCGTAGCAGAAGCATCAAGGCCAAGGTAGCTTCTGAGGTCTCCTGACTAGAGGTAATGGCCAGAGACCCAGGGAGGTTATGAGACTTTAAGGAAGGGCATCTAGGAGAGGCAAACCAGCGAAAGTAGACCTCAACAACGCCAGGACCAACAACAGTCAGCAAAGGGGATGCTGAGGGAGGCAGGGACAGAAACAAGGCAGCAGAGCACCCTGACACTTGGGGGGGGGGGGGTCACAGGCTACCAGGAGGCCACCGAGGACAAAGACCATAAAGAAGTCCCTGCACCGAGTGAGCAGAGAGGTAACTCAGGGTCTGGCCAAGCCTTCCCAGAGGAGCGGACCAAGGCTGCGCCCCTGGAGTAACGGGGACACCCTCTGCACCCGCCACAGGCTCCCAGGTCACTCACAGATGATGTCGGGAGCTTCGATCAAGTCCAGCAGGTCGTCGTCCTCCCGGAGCTGCGCGTCCTTGAGCTGGGAGCGCCGGTGTGCGGCGGACAGCACCTCCTGCAGCACCTCGATGTTACGAAGCTTCTTACACAGGCTGGCCTCCCTCACGGACTCCTCGTGAAGCGCCACGGCTCGGCGCACGTGCGACTTGCCTGCCCCCAGAAAGCCGACCCCACGTGACACGGTGCCCCCATCTCGAGCAGTGCGAGTCCCTCGGGGTGAGCCCAGGTGCCCAAGGACCGGCCCAGAGGGGTGGACCCTCTCCTTCCCGAAGGATCTGCCTGAACAGCCTAAGTCCCTCTTAAATCCATATGCGATAGGCTCACTCAGGTCTATAAAGCGTTCATTCAGCAAATAGTTACCTAGTGTTCTGGGCACTAGAGGTGAAGCAATGAACAAAAACTAGCCTCTGTCGCCATGGAATTTATGTGCTGGTGGTTGAAGACAGATCATTAACAAGCAAAGAAATCGGTCATGGATCACGGGTGTTAAGATAAAGGGAGAGAATTAAGCAGGGCAGGTAGCAGATCTAGCAAAAGAAGACTGGGAACAAAAAGTTGCTCTTTTATGATGGGCGATCCAGGAAGGACTTCTTGAGGTAACTTTTGAGCAGAGCCCTGAAGGAGGTGAGGGAGCAGCCACAAGGATATCTGACAGAAGGGCACTCCTGAAAGATGGAACAGTGAGTGCAAAGGCCCTGGGGCAGGAGTATGCTTGTACATTCCAGGGTTACAAGGAGCTTGGGGCTGGGGCCAGAGGGAGTGAGGCCTGGAGTGAAAGGCAGGGAATGAGGCCAGAGAGGAGCAGGAGCCAGACATGTCACCCACCTTACAAATGCAGGGTGATAGCTTCTGCCCCTACTCTAGGTGAGATGGGAGCCCATTAGGATGTGAGCAGAAGACTGATGTGACGTGACCTGTGGGAACTGAGTATGAAGGAATAAAGAGGAAAGCAGGGGGACCAGTTACGAGCCACGTGACCTCTCTGAGTTATGAGCCGCGTGACTGCTCTGGGCCTGTTTCCTTAACTACAAAATGGGGATCATATTATGCATATCTCATAGGGTTGTGTGAGACTGAAGGTGTGTTAGCTAAGCACTGCGTGCATGTGGCTTAGACCAGGTGGTAGGTAAGTATTAGTCGGATATGGGACGTGTTGTCTAGGTAGAGTCAACGGGATCTGCCCATCATGTGTGGGGTGAGTAAGAAGGCTGAATGCAGGAACAGGGTTCCTGGCCTGTACACCCCTAGGCTGGAGTTGCCATCAGAGAGAAGGGGAAGTATGTGGGGGTTAGGGTGCAGGTCTGGTTAGTAGAGGAATTTAGGCTCGCACATGGGAAGAGATACTCTCTCAGACACTGGCAGAGACCAAACTACCATCACCAGTTCTTAGGTGTGACAGAAGAAAATTAACAAACGTGCCCTTCCACGTTTGGATGACCAAGGACGATTCCCTGGACCATGAAGGCGTGGGAAGACTGCCATAGCTCTGGCTCCACTCTGGGAGGCCTGGGCCCTCAGAGAATCTGCGAGAACACAGACCCAGGGGCCTGACGAGGCTATAGACCATGCCCCACAGTTTCTGATCCAGAATGGTCAGGATGACCCAGGATGCCCTGCTCTCCGGGCCCTGCCCTGGGGACCTGTCTGGGGTGATCTGTGAGCAGGACCAGCTGGGCATGGAATGGGGCCCACAGAGGGAGGGAGAAGGACAGCCCAGGCGTACCCAGCTGTCGGCGCTGGTGGATGTTCTTCAGCGTAGCCAAGGGTGTCAGTCCCTCTGGCATGTGGTTGTACAGCTGGGACAGGCACTTCTCCTGATGGTCCTCGTCAGCTCCCGGCTTCACTGCAGTGAGAGCCACATGGTAAATTCCTTCTTGTGGATGTGACCACAGACTCGAGATGGTGCGGACCCTCAGAGAAGTCTCTTTCAACCTCCTCTAGTTGCCTTCCTTCTCCAGTTTTATAAGGCACTTGGGATACTAGGTTTCCTCTTAGCCCCTGGACATACCCCTGGCCATCTAGCTCGTAAGTCTTTTGGCACTCAGGGATAGGCACACCCTAGAGGCTCCTGCTTTGGCTCTAAGCCCCCATTCTACCTCTTCCAACTTACCACCTCATGGAACCTCCTAGCACAGCACAGCCTCAAGCCTCTGGTGGCCTCCATGCCTACACCCATCCTCCCTGGCACATGTCCCCTCTCTAGCCTCACCAGACCTCTCACCAGAAGCTCAACAATGCCAGCCTCCATTCCAGAGCTCGGCTAGTGTGCTTGCTCTGGCTGTCCTTTTACTCCTTGTTCAGCTGCAAAAGTGCTCCACAGACTTCAAGGTCCAACTCAAATGTCACCGCCTCTGAGAAGCCTTCCGTGACTACATGAAAGGAGTCCAACTGCTGCCCCATGTGTGTTGCTACTGTAATTGCCAACTGGTTTATGTGACTTGTCCCGTCTATCAGACTATGCAGTAATACTAGCAGTAGGCATCTACCACATTCCGGGAGCCCACAAGATACAAGGTGTTATTTAGCTTTGCATACAGACATGTAATTTTCACAAGAGCCCTATGAGATGGGTTCGCTTCATGCCCCCATTTGACAGATGAGAAAACCAAGGCCCAGAAAATTAGGTAACTTGCCCGAGATCACACAGCTAGTAAATGGCAGAGCTGTGTTATGAACCCGGGTAGTGTGGCTCTGGAACTTGCCCATTTCGTTACTGTGGGACGACCTCAATTAGAGCTCATGACAACAAGAGTCCCACCTGACCTCAGATCAGAACCAAGACCAGGGTGAAGAGAATAAGACCCTCACCTCAAGCTGAAAATTTAAGAGCACCAAACATTCAGCAGTCAGGAGACAGGATAGTTTAATACAATTTTCTAAATACCATAAGTATGCTTAAAAAAATGCATGATGAACAGACATCAAAATTCCCCTTTGCTTCAGGCTCCAATGTGGGCCCGCACAGCACTGCTACTGATATGTAGTCTTTATTTAAAATCTGGAGCACCATAGATTTGTTTGTTTAGTTTTGATTCATTTTAAATATCATATCCAAACGTTATCTTGAATGCTGAGTCTGGGGGCATCCCCTTAGATTCAGTGCCTAGGTGAGAACCTCACGACTTCTGACCCTGGTCCAAGCCCTGGTCTTAACGTCAGGGGAGTGGTCACCACCTTGGAGCTGTTTGCTCCAACCTGGGCAGAATTACAGTCCCCCTCTTCTTCCACAGCAGGAATGGAGAACCCCTAAATCATGTAAGCATCTCCAGGGCAAGACAGACAGCGCTCATTCAGCATAGAATGTTCTAGAAGCACGACCCTGACCAAAGCCCCAGCACCTCCAAGCCCACAAGCCTTACACTGGTGGTCGATGAGAAGGGTGGCCGCAAAGTAGTGGGCCAGGGCTCCGTAGTGGTGTGCCTTCACGCAGGCCAAGCTGGCCCAGGAATAGGGGATGTTCTCCTTCACCGGTGCCTGGCTCATGGCAGTGTGCAGCTGCCGATAGACCTCCCCCACCTGCAACGGAAGGAATGCTGGGAAGGGGGAGCCTGCCCCAGGGGTGCTCATGCACCCAGGCTGCAGAAAAAGAGCCCTTTCTTCTATGGAGGGGCCCTGCAGGCGCCTGCTCCAGAATCTGGGAGCAGCTCCAATGCTTCCTAGTTCTTCCAGCATCAGAATTCACAGGAAGCTCAGGCAACTGTCATGATACTGGGTTTTTGGCTAAGCTGCAGATGGAATCAGTGATCCGTATCGGAGACGCCACAGCTTGCCAAGAAAATGCAGGCTCACACTCGGTCCAGGGCAGGCACGCTGCCCAGGTCACGGGCAAGCTGCCATGGGAAGCCCCCACTGCTTCCAGGGGCCCACATCCACACGTCCCGCCCACCCCCCGGAAGTCATGGGACCTCGGAGGGCTCACCTTGGCAGCCTCCTGAGCCACCTTCACCAGCACAAAGAACTCATTCCGGATGCCAGGAAGGCAGATTTTCTCAAACACATTTTCTTGGGCTTGTGCAAGCATCATTTTAACCAGCACGCTGAGCATGGCAGGACTCATGTCGTAACTCGGAGTATGAGTGAATGTCTCTTTCAGGTAATTTAAAACCCCTACAATCGGAAAAATTTTTTTCACATTAGACAGGGGTCATATTGATTTCACCATGCTGTTCAAAAGCAAGAAGGAGAGACGGAAAAATACAGAACGTGTTCTGGAATGTTGTGAAAAATCTGATTCTCAGTTACCGTAAGATCCAACAATTCCCTTCTTGGGTATACTCCCCGAAGAACTGAAAGCAGATGGAAATGACGGAAACCGATACTCGTACACCCACATTCACGACAGCATGAGTCATAACAGCCAAAAGGTAGAAACCAACCCAAATGTCCATCAACATACGGTTAAACAAAACGTGTTGCGTACATACAACAGAGTATTTTTCAGGCTTAAGAAGGAATGAGATTCTGACACATGCTAAAACATGGACATGGAAGTTACACAAAGTGAAATACACCAGTCACGTGGGCAAATGTTGTATGATTCTGGGAGACGAGGTATCCGGAAGAGTCAAATTCAAGGAAACGAAAAAGATTGCCAGGGGCAGGGGGAAGGAATAGAGAGTGTTTCATGGGTACAGTTTCAGTCTGAAGATTGTATTTAGTTATTTATTTGAGACAGGGAGCAAGAAAGAGAGAGCGCGTGAGTGCATACACAGGAAGGTCGAGGGGCATAGGGAGGGAATCTAAGACTCCACACTAAGCACAGAGCCCAACACGGGGCTCGATCCCATGACCCTGAGCTGGTATGAAGAGTCGGACGCTCAACCCACCATGCCACCCAGGCACCCCCAGAGTCGCAGTCTGGGCAGATGACAAAGTTCTGGTGATAGAGGATTGCCCAGCACCGTGAATGTTCTTAATCCCAGTGAACTGAACACTTGAAATCGGTTACAGACGGTCATTTTCTTTCATGCATTTTAACAAAATTTTTTAAAAAAAGATTCTTTCTAAAATATTTACCTCCGTATCAAGCGAGAAAACCAGCCTGCTCCCTATTTACTGCCGTCTCACCTGGGCCCCTGCGAGGCCTTCCATACATGACCAGGCATTTAATGGAGGTGAGAGCAGGAAGCAGGCAGGGTGAGGGAAGGGCTTTCCGAGGGACACGTTCCCACCTAACACCTGGGTCAGGATGGAATTCAGGGCTTTCCCCCAGGCCCTCAGGGAAGACCAACCCAGCCACTCCAGTGGAAATTTTCCTGCTGTGCCCCTTAGCTGACTTCTTTATACGTTAGGAAAGTAACTGTCACAGAGCTGACGATCAACCAGAGGCTGAAATAAAATCTCTAACATGAATCCCATCTGACTGGTTCCTCTGGTTTTGTTGCGAAGCCCCAGATGCCCCGTGGACAGATGGCAGCAGCTGCGGGCTATTTGCTCCCCTCTGGGGTTTGCTACCCCCCCTGCTCTTACGCTTCATGTTGTCTGTACTGCTGTCGTCTTAGAGATGGGTCTCCAAGCACACTCCCTTTAGGTTCTTCGGGAAGAAAATGAGCCCAGGAAAGGATGTACAGTGAAAGAAATCCACTCCCACATGGGATCTTAGCATGTTGTTTTATCCCAAGGGATTTTTTTTTTTTTTTTAAGATTTTATTTCTCGGGGCGCCTGGTGGCTCAGTGGGTTAGGGCCTCTGCTTTCGGCTCGGGTCATGATTTCAGGGTCCTGGGATCGAGCCCCGCATCGGGCTCTCTGCTCAGCGGGGAGCCTGCTTCCTCCTCTCTCTCTCTCTGCCTGCCTCTCTGCCTACTTGTGATCTCTGTCAAATAAATAAAATCTTTAAAAAAAAAAAAAAGATTTTATTTCTCTGTTTGTCAGAGAGAGAGAGAGAGGAGCAGCAGGCAGAGGGAGAAGCAGGCTCTCTGCTGAGCAGGGAGCCTGATGCGGGACTCGATCTCAGGACTCTGGGATCATGACCTGGGCTGAAGGGAGAGGCTTATCAGACTGAGCCACCCAGGCGCGCCCTCCAAGGGTCAGCGATTTCATGTTCATGATCAGTCAAAATGACACAGCTAGAGTTTTTCACGGCCTTGTCGAGCAGAGGCCCCTGCTGGGAGTAACTCCCCACAGCAGAGTGATGAGGACCGGCACAGACGGGAACGCGGTGTTTAGTCCACTAAGGGCACTGTCCTGTGGTCTGTGCCATGTGCCTGCTTTCCCTCACCACTCCTCACAGAAACTCTGCCAGCCACAGGCCCTGCTGCAGGAGAGCAATGCAGGACCCTGGGATACCCCAGAGCCACACCCACCACTACACCCAGCCCGGGGACCTCCAGTCCTTATAGGACTTGGGTCTTGGGGAAACCGGGGCCTTGGGGAAGGCCCACAGACCCTTTTCCGCTGCAGTACCCAGAGCCGCCACCACCCCCCACCCCCCAGGTGGGGACAGGACACTATCCCAGCAGCCTTTCTGGAGACACACCTGCGGCTCTCTGAAAGGCGTCCACTGCACCCTCCAGCCCAGCCTGGGTCCGCCGGTTGCACCGGGTCCCGATCTGAGTGTAGAGAGCCCCGATGTTAAACAGAATGCTGGCCTTCTCCAGCAGCAGGTTCTGCTGGCTAACCGGAACCCCAGTGAGCGAGTCGTACCTATTTAAAGGAAACAGGTTTCGAGAACATGAATTATTTGGCTGGTGAAGGCCGCTTTGGGGGGAAAGCAGACAAAATTCATTTCCTGAATGATAAAAGGCTAGGGTGCACATGCAATGAAGCTTTCATTTCCAAGCAAGCCAATGGGCTCATCACAACCTCACGCTAAAGGAAGGCTTCTCAACCAGCACGTCCTTCCAAAAGTGAATGGACAAACTGTAGCAAAACCATACAGTGAAATATCATGTAGCAGTAAAAAGAAATGAGTTATCGAGCTGTGAGAAGACATGCAGGAAACTTAAATGCATGGGATATCTCAGTGAAGGAAGCCAATCTGAAAAAGTCTACATACTTTATGATTCCAACTATTTGGCATTCTGGAAAAGGCAAAAACAATGGAGACACAAAGAATGAGAAGATGCCAGGGTTGAGGGGTGGGGGAGGGATGAAGAGGTGGAGCGGAGGACTGTAGGGCAGTGAGACTCCCCCGTGTGGTCCTGTAACACGGCAATGTGTCCTTACACATGGTCAAAACCCAGGAAGTGCCTACCACCAGGAGTGAGCCCCAATCTCAACTATGGACTTTGGGTGATAATGTGGGAATATATATGGGAAATCTCTTAATTTTGCTGTGAACCTAAAACTGTTCTAAAAAGTAAGGTGTATTAGAAACATGTCTTCTTGGGTGCCTGGGTGGTTCAGTCAGTTGAACGTCTGCCTTCAGCTCAGGTCATGATCCTAGAGACCTAGGATCGGGCCCTGCATTGGGCTCCATGCTTGGCAGGGAGCCTGCTTCTCCCTCTGCTTGCTGTTTTCCCTGCTTGTGCCCTCTCTCTCTCTCTCTGACAAACGAATACATGAAATCTTTTAAAAAATACAGGCCTTCTCTTAGGGCATCCGGGTGGCTCAGTCAGTTAAGTGTCTGACTCTTGATTTCAACTTGGGTCATGATCTTGGGGTTGTGAGATCGAGCCCCAAGTCAGGCTCCCTGCTAGGCGTGGAACCTATTTAAGATTCCCTTTCTTGGGGCGCCTGGATAGCTCAGTGGGTTAAAGCCTCTGCCTTCGGCTCAGGTCGTGGTCCCAGGGTCCTGGGATCGAGCCCCGCATCAGTCTCTCTGCTCTGCAGGGAGCCTGCTTCCTCCTTTCTCTCTGCCTGCCTCTCTGCCTACTTGTGATCTCTGCCTGTCATATAAATAAATAAAAACTTAAAAAAAAAAAAAAGATCCCCTTTCTCCCTCTGCCCTCCACCTCACTCTCCCACTCCAAAATACGTGTGTGTGTGTGTGTGTGTCCTCTCCTAAATGAAACACAGCAATTATGAACCCCTCACTGTGCTTCCTCAAGTCTAAAAGACTCAGAATCTGGTTTTTTTTTTAATTTTTTTATTTGGCAGACAGAGATCACAAGTAGGCAGAGAGGCAGGCAGAGAGAGAGGGGGAAGCAGGCTCCCCGCTGAGCAGAGAGTCTGATGTGGGGCTCGATCCCAGGACCCTAAGATCATAACCTGAGCCGAAAGCAGAGGCTTTAACCCCCTGAGCCACCCAGGCGCCCCAGGATCTGTTTTAAAGTTCACCTGTCAACCAGAAGGCAGACGTGGAGATTTATCCTAATTCGACACTAAGGAGAAACCACCTTTGCCCTTTCGCTCTGAGTAGGCAGCTAAGGCATCTATAACAAAAGTCATGCACCTGTCCTTTCAAAAGGACAGCATTCATAGCCACCAGCAGTGATGTAATGCGGCTCGAATATGACCCAAGGCTCTTAGGATTGACTCTTGTTTCTCCCGTGCTAAGGACCCTCAGGGAAGAGGGACGGCATCTCCAAAGCATTTAAACAGCACTAACCTTTGAAAATACCAACTCTGAAGAAGAATCAAATGCTCTGCTTAGATCTATTTCTGTTTGCTGCCTTTGTCGCTGGGACAAAACCCAACTCTCACCCTCTGTCCCATCCGGGACAAGAATCTTTGTTCTTGTTAATTCCACCTCAGAGCCCCCGTGTTTCCCCAACAATAAAGTGAGCACACACAAAAAACTGCCTCTTCTCCTCTGCTCCCTTGATCCGAGAAGCCAGAAGCCAAGGTCTGTTGGAGATTTCTCCCCTTGGATCCCCATCATACATAAACACCCGTTGATCTAGGTTCTCCTGGAGAAACGGATCGCTTGAAAGAGAGGGCAGGGGATGCAGAGGAGGGCAGCAGCGGCGGGGTGGGGGGCTGGGTCACCTACCATGTAAACAAGATCCCCATCTGTCGGGTGGGCGGGAAGAACCGGCTCTCCACAAACCCCAGCTGGATGAAATAGCTCATGAGCAGGTCGACCCCGGCCTCATCCCGGCTGGGTGTCCGGCAAGCCTGGAGGGAAAGGGAACCAGGTAGGGGGTGGGGGTGGGGGTGGCAGATGAGGACCCAGCACACGGCCACCCCAGGTGTCACACGCACTATGCCTGCAGGGCCTGGGCCCCTGCTGCTGTTACCCTGAGCACGAGGTGTGGGGGAAGGGGCTGGGGTAGGCTCAGGAGTCCCAGAATCCAGCCCCAAATGTGCCTAGGGCATGTCTGTCCCCCCCACCCTCCCCCACCCCCCATGGTGGCCAGGTTTTAAGGATGGTTTTGAAAGTGCCTCCCTATCACCTCCAACCACCTGTGACTCTGTAATAGGACGTTCTGAAGTCGCAGCAAACTCTGGCGGCCACCCCCCCTCCCTTCCCCTCCTTGCCCTCCCCTCCCTACCACACAACACCTCACCTGTCTCAGATCCATCAAATCTGCTATTTCGTCTTCATACAGGTAGCTGTCCTCACTGTAATGCTCCAGGATAAAATCCTGCAAGCAAAAGGAGATGAGATCCTGTAAGGCGTCAGTGCAAACCATAAACAGGTCAAACAGAAATGTCTAATGTGCCCCCCTTCCCTGGTTTAAAAATACATGTAGAATTCATACAACCAGGAGATTACATGCTACAGTGACTTTCTGGATGTCGGGATTTATTTTCTGAACCGCATGCGTATTTAAAAATGTTCCTTTTGTTGCTTCAGTTAAAAGGAAAGTGGAAGTTGTTTTTTTCTTATTTTAAAACACATTTGTGGGGGCGCCTGGCTGGCTCAGTTGGTAGAGCACCCGACCTTGATCTCGGGGTCATGAGTTCAAGCCCCATCTTGGGCATGGAGCCTACTTAAAAATAAATAAATAAAATAGGGGCACGTGGGTGGTTCAGTCGATTTAAGCGTCTGCCTTCGGCTCAGGTCGTGATCTCAGGGTCCTGGGATCGAGCCCTGCATCAGGCTCCCTGCTTGGCAGGAAGCCTGCCTCTCCCTCTGCCTGCTGCTCTGCCTACTTGTGCTCTCTCTATCTCTTAAATAAATAAAATGTCTTAAATAAATAAATAAAATACAATGTCTTTACGTCACACTCAAGTGACTGTGTAAGTGACAATATGTTGAACAATTCTGGCAAACATCCCAGACACTCAGGGACGCCGGCGTTCATCCTGTGGGCTGCCTTTAGTATCTGGGCACAGGGCCTTCCCAGAAAAGGAAACCCATGTCTGGAGACTGTTGTAAGGCTACTTCCCTCAGGGTCTGCGATGAGAACCTTTGTGAGAGCAGCTTTGGGCATTTCCACAAAGGAAGCACCTGAATGAGACCCCCTAACTGGGTCCCCAGTCCAGCATTTGAGGACGACTCAGTGAGCTCATTCGGGCATACGGCACACACTTGCCACGTCCGGGCACTGTTCGTAGATCCTGGGCTCCATCAGTGAACAAAACAAAGATTTTTCCCCCATGGAGCTTCTATTCTCACAAGGCGGCACAGAAAGTTAAGTGATAGGCACAACAAATAAGTAAATTAGGGGCGCTTGGGTGGCTCAGCCACTAAGCACCTGCCTTGGGCTTAGGTCATGATCTCAGGGTCCTGGGATCGAGCCCCACGTTGGGCTCCCTGCTCGGCGGGGAGGCCTGCTTCTCCCACTGCTCCTGCTCTGCCTCTCTCAAATAAATAAATAAATAAAACTTTTAAAAAATAAGTATTAAAAAAAATGAGAAAATTACATCATATACCAGAAAATGGCAAGTATGATGGGGGAAAAAACAAAAATAAAAATAGTATAAGGGGCATCAAGTGGCTTCTTGGCTAGCATCTGCCCTACATGCTGGCTCTCCCTGGCTACCAGAAAGTGGAGGACAGACGTGTTCAACTGTTTTCTCAGGGGTCTGTTAGAAGATTCTCATTACATGTTTTCTACACTAAAACCCCTCTTGCTTTTTGTATGTTCAGTGCATACACTCACTCACACACACATGCACACACACACACACACACACGCTCATACACCCTCGTCTTATAAAAACGGGGTTCTATTGAACAAATATATGCATTTGCTGCGCTTCTATTTTTAAGATTTTAATTATTTGACAGACACAGCGAGAGAGGGAACACAAGCAGGGGGAGTGGGAGAGAGAGAAGCAGGCTTCCTGCCAAGTAGGGAGCCTGATGTAGGGCTCGATCCTAGGACCCTGGGACTATGACCTGAGCCGAAGGCAGACACTTAACCAACTTAGCCACCGAGGTGCCCCTTGCTGTGTTTTTCTTTTTGAATTTGCAATGTAGCAAACATTTTCTTATGCCACAAAATAAAACATGACTTTAAGAAAACATTTTTAAAAGACTTATTTTAGAGAAAAAGAGAGAGAGTGCAAAAGCAGGGAGGGGAAGGCGCGAGGGAGAGGGAGACTCTCCAGCAGACTCCCCACTGAGTGCAGAGCCCGACACGGGGTTCAGTCCCACCACCTGAGCCAAATTCAAGAGTCAGACCCTTAACCAACTGAGCCCCCCAACCCCTGCTCTATAACATGACTTTTAATGATTATGTAATCCTCCAACGTAATGTGTGTACAACTCATTTACTAAACAAATAAATCGAGCACCAAACTGTGCCAGCTAATAAGTACCATGATATTCTTAACCTCTTCTTGCTAGACACTGAAGTCACTTGTATGTTTCTGGGATCAGAGATAATATGACGACAGTTCCCCGTACAGACACCTCTGTTTACCTCCTCAGCACACATTTTGAGATGCCTCACTGGACCCCAGGATATGCAGAGTTCCTTCTATTTTTCAATTTGGTCATTTTTACCCAATTTTTCCTTTCATTTTATGATGCTATCACAGATTTTCTTTATGACTTTAAAGTGCTAATGTTTGGAATCAGCTCCTCTACAAATACAATGACCATCTGTAAAATTTGAAACGATCTTCCACTACAATTATATTAGTGAAGTTAAATCCCAGTGAAAATGATCTGGAGGGCAAAGTTCATCTAGGGCGTCTACAATGACATCCCCAAAAGCAGTGTTAGGGGTCACCACTCAGGAGATGCTCAGGGATGAGAGAAACTGCCTCCTTTCCAGGACAGCACGTTGTTCTGTCAACTTCTGCTGTGGACACTGGCCAAAATTTTTTTAAAATCAGGAGACAAATTACACTCAAAGTAAGTTTAAAAAAAAACTTTACGGGGGCGCCTGGGTGGCTCAGTGGGTTAAGCCTCTGCCTTCGGCTCAGGTCATGATCCCAGGGTCCTGGGATCGAGCCCTGCATTGGGCTCTCTGCTCAGCAGGGAGCCTGCTTCCTCCTCTCTCTCTGCCTGTCTCTCTGCCTACTTGTGATCTCTGTCTGTCAAATAAATAAATAAAATCTTTAAAAACACACACACACACACACACAAAAACCTTTACATTAACCTTACAAAAGTCAAAGAGAATTTTCATAAATTCTGAATACATTCCTAGGCTAGATTAAACATAAATATGTTTAAATATTAAATATGTTCTCCTACTAAGTTGTACAATAAAAAATACCTAGCTGAGGACGCCTGGCTGGCTCAGTGGGTTAAAGCCTTTGCCTTCAGCTCAGGTCATGATCCCAGGGTCCTGGGATTGAGACCCACATTGGGCTCTCTGCTCAGCAGGGAGCCTGCTTCCTGCCCCTCTCTCTCTCTGCCTGCCTCTCTGCCTACTTGTGATCTCTGTCTGTCAAATAAATAAATAAAATCTTTAAAAAAAAAATCTAGCTGAAACCTACTGTAAACATCAAGGGTAAGACAAGGACTACATAACATAATTCTATTATATGACATAATTCTGAAGTTCTCTATCCAACAAATTAAGACAAATATTAGAAAGGAAGAAGCAAAAATAATATATATATATGTGTAAATATATATATATATACATATACATATATTACAAAATAATGATGTATTTACAAAACCCAGAGCGTCAACTGAAAAATTACTAAAATAATAGAAATTCAGTGAAATGGCCACAAAGTTAATAGATATAAATCAACAGTCTTTGCTTCTTTTTAATTTTTTTTTTTTTTTTAAGATTTTATTTACTTGGCAGAGAAACACAGCCAGAGAGGGAACTCAAGCAGGGGGAACAGGAGAGGGAGAAGCAGGCCTCCCAAGGAGCAGGGAGCCCAACTCGGGGCTCGATCCCGGGACCCTGGGATCATGACCCAAGCTGAAGGCAGACATGTAACAACTGAGCCACCCAGGTGTCCCAACAGTCCTCCCTTCCTATATAAGCCATAACCAGTTAGAAAAATATAACAGGGAAACAATAATTTCCCAATTGTACCCCCTCAACAAAAGTACAATATGCCCAGGGATAAAATTAACTGAATTCACTAAGCAGTTAGGTATTGAACTTTACTGAAAGACTTAAGTTATTTCATTCTTTCATGTATTCGCTAAGGCATTTTTTTTATAATTTCAAGTATAGTCAACATACAGTGTTCTATTAGCTTCAGGTGTACAATATAGTGATTCGACAACTTTATGTGTTACTCAGTGCTCATGAGTGAGTGTGCTCTTAATCCCCCTCACCTGTTTCATCCACCCCCACCCCACCCCCCACCCCACCCCAGGAACCCGAAGTTTGTTCTCTATAGTTAAGAGTCTGGTTTTTGGGGCGCCTGGGTGGCTCAGTTGGTTAAGCAGCTGCCTTCGGCTCGGGTCATGATCCCAGCGTCCTGGGATCGAGTCCCACATCGGGCTCCTTGCTCGGCAGGGAGCCTGCTTCTCCCTCTGCCTCTGTCTGCCAGTGCTCACTCTCTCTCTCTCTCTCTCTCTCTCTCTGACAAATAAATAAAATATTTAAAAAAAAAAAAAAAGAGTCTGGTTTTTTGGCTCATCTCTTTTTTCTTTTTCATTTGTCTTGTTTCTTAAATTCCACATAGGAGTGAAATCATATGGTATTTATGTTTCTCTGACTGACTTACTTCACTTAGCGTTATACTCTCCAGATCCATCCCTATGTGTTACAAATGGGAAGCATTAGATCATTTTTTTAATAAGACAGACATGGTCCCTGCCCTGCATAAAATCTGCTATTTGTTGACATATCAACAATTAGAAATACTATGTTCATAGATGAAAATGTACAATATGGTAATCTTGTCCTACATAAGCTAGGAATCTAATGAAATTTTAATCAAAACCCAAAAGTACTACTTTGGGGAAACCTGACAAAATATGGAAGTAAAAATGTGGGAGAAAAGTCAGAAAATTTGCAAAAGCATGGTCATAAAGGAGGCTTGCTCTAATCGCCATTAAAATGCATAGGGATTAAACCGTGAGCAATGGATAGACAATGAAACCAGCCACGGATCCGAAACAGACGGCAGCGGACTCGAGAATCAGGTGTACAACAAAAGCCAGCATTCCACAGAAGAGGGAAAGGCTTGAGCACCCAGCAGGTCCGGACAGGAGGAAGGTGGCACCCACAGATGTTGTATCCGATGTGAATTTAAGTAAAGGGCTAACACAGTGGTATGGGCAGGGTTAAGGGAAACCACAGGGATGGTGCAGAACCTCCAGGGCCTTTAGAATCCCAGGTCAAGAAGGAAATGGAGATTTGAAAATCTGGAGAGAGGACTACCTGAGGTGGGCGCCAAAGCCACCAGGCCCTTCCCTCAGGAATGCAAACGGAAGCCAGCTGAGCAGCCTGCAGAGTAGATATCCCAACCTCCCGTCCTCCTAGCCCCTCCAGCCTGTGGTGGCCTCCATGGCACGGAGCAGGATGGAGGAGGGGGGATGGGGGTAGGGGCACAGGGGTCACAGAGGGAAGTGGACACCAGCCAGCACCACGGATGGCTTCTTTACGCGGAGCTCACGGGAAACTGGCCACCCATTTGGTGAAAATAAAAAGTGATGGCCTCATACCTCATTGTTTACCCCCAAAAGTAATTCCAGATAGATTAAAGATCTGAGGCAAAAACATATGAAAGAAGACAACTGGGAGAAACAATAGCAAAATATTTATGCCATCTTGGGGTGCAGGGTGCCTTTCTGAACAGTCCTTGAGGCACAACTATAAAGGGAAGGACCAGTAGATTCAACAACAGAAAATCTTAGTGGCAAAAATATATATGTTATATATATATGATACATATAAATATATAAAAATATATATGATATCATATATAAATATATAAAAATATATATCTGATATATATATAACTTTTAAAGTGCTTGTGTAACAAGTTAAATTAGAGAGAGAATGTACTGAGAGAAATATTTGCGGTATATATAACCAAGGAACCAAGGGTTATTATCCTTCATATGTAAAAGAAATCCTGTAAGAAGTAAGAGCAGGGGTGCCTGGGTGGCTCAGTGGGTTAAGCCTCTGCCTTCAGCTCGGGTCATGATCTCAGGGTCCTGGGATCGAGCCCCACATCAGGCTCTCTGCACAGCAGGGAGCCTGCTTCCCCCTCTCTCTCTGCCTGCTTCTCTGCCTACTTGTGATCTCTCTCTCTCTCTCTGTTGAATAAATCAATACAATCTTTAAAAAAAAAAAAAAAAGAAGAAGTAAGAGCAAAACTCTGGAAAAGCAGACAGAGGGCAGAAAGCCATTTTGAAATCAGGCAAAAGCGGTAGAGGGCAAAGAAACATACACAAGAACGTATCCAACTCTAGTACTGATCAGAGAAACGCAAACCATAGTAGGCTATTATCTTGCCTGCTTTCACAAACATCAGAAAGATCCCATAAAAAATCCAAATGGGGAATGAAAGCCAGGGTAACACAAGGTGCGGGAAGGTAAGCGGTCACACACAGAGGCTAGGAAAGAAGGCGGGACCCCTTCTGGTGGTAAGTAGGTTGTGTATATCTTCCACCCACCAAATCCACATCTAGAAACTGATCCAAAGAGAATGCTGGGCGGAGTGCGCAGACGCTCACTGGTGGGCTGGAGACAAGAGCAAGCATCTGGAAGCTGCTGAAAGACTGAGATGGCCCAGGTGGCTCAGTGGGTTAAGCCTCTGACTTTAGCTCAGGTCATGATCTCAGGGTCTTGGGATCAAGTCCCACATGGGGGGAGGGAGGGGGAGGTGTCTCTGCTCAGCAGGGAGCCTGCTTCCCCCCCACCCCTCTGCCTGCCTCTCTGCCTACTTGTGATCTCTCTGTCAAATAAATAAATAACTCTTTAAAAAAACAAAACAAAACACCAAGAATGAAATTAACAGCCACCAGGTTCAGCACCTACCGCAAGCAGACACCAAGCGAAGCCCTAACGGAGGGGAGGAGGGGAAGAGCCACACAGCCTCATAAGTCAGGTCCCTGATAGAGAAGGAGCCCCAGTGTCCAAAGATTAAGCGCTGAGCAGATCACTGAGCTCAGGGGGAAGCGGGTGGGACTGGGAGGAAGCGTTCCCTGTCTTGGCATTTTTCCAAATGTTTTTCAACCCTGTTCTTAATCTAAAAAAAAAAATGAAGCTGTATTTGGGGGAGGAGGGGATAGGAGGGAAGGAGAAGCAGGCTCCCTGCTGAGCAGGCAGCAGAGAGTGGGGTCCTGCGGCTGGATCCCAGGCCCAAAGATCATGACCTGAGCCAAAGGCAGGCGGCTTAACCGACTGAGCCACCCAGGTGCCCCTTGACAGTGCCTTTTAATGAGGTCATTGGAAAGCTCATTTATTTAAAAATAGAACCAAATCACAGCGGGAAGCTTTGCTGACCATGAAGTGTCACACGGACACACAAGGAGACGAGCAAGACAAGCCGCACTTGGAGCTGTGCTCGTTAAGCCGGCCGGGCTACTCCGGCAGCACCTGCCTGGAACTCTCCAGCACACACGAGGGCGGGGGGGGGGGGGGGCGGGGGGTGGACAGAATGTCCCCACATGTGCTCATTTTCCTATGACTGACATCTGAAGAGTCCCTTTTAGGCTAAAATGACATGGTTGGAAGCCTCAGCTAAAGAGCACTTGGCCGTGCCCGCAACATGTGATTTTTTTTTTTTCCACTGAGTTTAATGTGGAATCCAGCACGTGACTCGTTCGGATCCTTGCAGATGTCCAGAAAGCTCCAAGTTGCTCCAAGTCTCCCTGTAACACGCCTGCACTCTTGCGGCCTTGGTGCCAAGCAACAAATGGAATCCTAAAGAAACCACTCAACAGGGACACCTAGGGGGCTCAGCTGGTTGAGCGTCTGCCTTCAGCTCAGGTCATGATCCTGGAGTTGCAGGATCAAGTCCCACATCGGGCTCCCTGCTCAGCGGGGTGTCTGCTGCTCCCCCTCCCTCTGCCTGCTGTTCCCCTGCTCGTGCTCTCTGTCTCTCTCTCTCTGACAAATAAATAAAATCTTAAAGAAAGAAAGAAAGAAACCATTCCACAAAAGCACCTAAAGACATCTCCCCGGTCGCAAGGACTGTCTTGAGTCTCACAGACTCAAGTAAGTTCTGGCAGCCTGGAAACAGCTGCCACAAAGCTGCAGCTCCTGGGTTGTTTTCTACCCAGAAAATCAAATCTCGTGTGATCCCGAGTCCTGTGAGACTACCAATGTCCCTTCTCAAACTCCAAAATAAACCCCAAATTGACAGGGACCGGGATCTAGATGTAAACAAGGCAGCAGTCCCCGAGGGAAAGAGCTTATGCCCACACTCACAGTCTCCGCTCCAGAATGCAGGTCAAGGGCAGCAAGCTTTCAAAGCACGAACCGACTGCTTGTAAAAGGACAGATTTTATAGCGCCCAACGTGCATATAATTTTTTTCTTCTCTAAACTAGAAGTAGTCCAAGATGAGTCAACTAAAAGGACTGCTATGAAAAGAAACATAATACTTGGAAGCATTTTTCACGACACTGGGGTTAACTGTCATCCACCGTGCCCGTGCTGGGAGGCTAAGGCAGTGGCTACCTCCCACCCCATGTCCCGTTCTTCCTCCTAAATGGACGCTGGAGGTGATTCACTAAAACTCAGAATGACGGGGCACCTGGGTGGCTCAGATGGTTAAGCGTCTGCCTCCAGCTCAGGTCATGATCCCAGGGTCCTGGGATCGAGCCCCCACATGGGGCTTCCCACTCAGCAGGGAGCCTGCTTCTCCCTCTGACCTTCCCCCCTGCTCATGCTCTCACTCACACTCTCTTCTCTCGCATATGAATGAATAAAATCTTAAAAAAAAAAAAGCTGATTTTTCTTAAAAAGAAGAGAAAAAAAAAAACAGAAAGAGAAGGGAAAGAAGGTGCACGGGAGAGAGAGAAGAGGCTGGATTTCCAGGATTTCATGGAGGAAAAAAAAACAACAACTCATAATTTCCAGCTATTCAAGTATTTAAAGATAGTTAACCAACATGTTTGATTTATTGGGAAATATATCAAAAAGCAGGATGGACTGGTCTATCAATACAGGAATGCACAGACAGATAAAAAGATAACTCTAACAAAATGTTCGCAGCATAATCTAGGTACTAAGTATATAGGGATTCACCGCAAAATCCTCTCAGTTTTTCTTGAAGTTTAGAAATTTTCATAATAAAATGTCAGGGGAAAGAATTAGCAATTCTACCATAAACATGGCCTACACTGTTTACCAAATTTAAGAAAAAATTAAAATAGAGTAAAATTTTAAAATTCCAAAGCATGTCCTCCACGCACCATCTCTGGCTTGGCCTCCTGGGGAGGGAAGACCCAGGTTTCTAACTTGCCTTCTAGGGCCTGCACCTTGTAGGGACCAAAGACGGTGTGAGATCACAGGAAGACAGACAACACTGTCTTGCTGAGGGGCCCAGGGGCGCCCTATGGAACTCAACTGAGCTCCCCTCAACTCGCCCCACTGAGCCTAAGGCCACTTGCAAGGGATACACAATTCCTAGTTTGTCTTTTTAAACAGTGAGTCTAGTGTCCAGTGCTTTGAGATTTACCTTGAGAACGACAGAGAAGTCAACATCCTTGGTCTCCTTCAGGCCAAGAGGAATCAGCGGGACCGTAAATGCCTCCCTGTAAGGAACACAGCAAGGTATGTGAACATTGGGATCCCAGCCACTCTGTACCCAGCAGCCCAGCTAAGAGCACCCCCCACCTCCAGACGCCAATCCTGCACACACCACTTCAGGTTCCATAAAGATGCCACTGGTCATGTGCCTGTCTCTGTTCTAAGCCCAATCCCAGAGCCCTGTGACTTCTGGACTACACAGCCTAACACAGGAGGCCTACCACCTTGACCCAGGTCTCGATTTCCACCATTCTTTGACTTCACTGAGGACCTCCCATGTGGCAGGGTCTGGGTCTGGGGTGTGCACTGCTCCCCAACCTGGGCATACCACCCTGCCAGGGGACCTCCTTCATCACCTCCCATCCCCACCCTCCTTCCCCCATTCCCCACCAGGGCAGGTCCCACCTCTCCTGTGCCCTCCAACCTGAGCCCTCGCAGGGCCTCCTCTGATGGGGTGTTATCCCCTTTGGTGTCCCAGCACCTGCACGGAGAAGGGCCTGAGGACCAGGGCTCCTTCTGACACCTAAATGCCCCTAGCTCCAGTCCAGGGTCACACCCCCCACATGGCTCCCGCCCCAACTGACCACCCAGTTCCCCCACAGGTCACCCTGAGTCTACATTCTTAGGGGCAGGGGCAGGGCTAACAGGAAGTAAAGGGGGCTCAGGCTGTGTGTTTTGCAAACAGAGATTTAGCTCCCTGACCTGTAACAGGAGACCTCCTGGGGCCACTCAGCCCAGCCAAGGAGAAGGCCAGGAATGCTGGGCAGGGGGAGTGGACAATGCAGCTGTAAGCCGAAACTGTCTCTGCGGCCGAGAGAAAACCACGGGCTGCTCTAAAAGCAGGCGCGATCCAACCCTGGGTGTGCGTGGCGTCCCCAAAGCCTGCAGGGAAAGCTGGACGCTACTGGAAGGGAGAGAGGAGGGACCGTGCCTCTCTCCTCTGGGCCCCAGCACCCTCCTGCCCTCACCCCACTGGGGCTGGAGACAAGGCCTGTTCTCCCCATCACTGGGGAGAGCACCCAGGGCACCCCAGCCCCAACCCCGCGCTAACAAAACTCCATGACCTCCAGCTTCGTGTTTTCTCATCTGCCCAGCCCAACCTCTTCTTCAGGCCTGCCTCACAGAAATGTTTAAAGATGCACTGTGCTTAGAAAGAAACCTTCTGCTCTGAAAATAGGAAGAGGGCAGAGGCGAACCCAAGGCGTCAGTACGAACCTGCACATCTCTCTCTCCCCTCTTCCCAATGGCACAGGGGACCGCCCGGGCAGCGAGGGCCACACTGAAATCACGCAGGGCCCTTCGTGCCCGTCTCTGCAGGCGGGGCTCCCCGCACTCCAGGACAGCAAGTGGGAATATGAAACATCCTTCATTTGCCAGCAAAGTTGGGCCCTGCCTTGCTTACTCAAGGAACTTTGACCTCGGGGCAGAACACTGGCATTTAATACTACAGCGGAGACTGGGAGAAGCCTCTTATTGGGTGTTCTGATTTGGTATTCAAAACCACACTGGGAGCCCATGGGTGAGTGAGCCAGGACACCTGGACGTCACAGAAGGAAGAGCAGAGGTTTCACACACTGATGCTTTCCCTCCAGCCCTGAAAAACACCCCACGCGCCACGCAGAGGCTTGGGGACAATCAGGAAAAGCACATTCCAAAGGGGACTCCGGGTTCCCAAATGTCGTCCTTCTGTGAATCCAAAGGACTGTTTACTGACTGAATTTCCCCTGGCACTCACCTACCTTTTGAGAAATCTCACTTCCCCACAAAGAGCTTCTAGAAGTGATTTTACCTCCCTTTCAGAGGTAGCTCCCCTGGGGAAGACTTTCTGAGCTTTTCTGAAGGCCCCGCCTCAATACCGCTCTCCCACAAACACTCCCCAGGGGAGGCTTCTGAATTACTGTATTTGATCCTCAAATATGTACTGGGGCCCATTTCTGAAGTGTCTCCTCAGGGAACTCACCTGGGTCCCCTTAATCTTTGATGTCAAGGATCCCTGTCAAGCAGTTGGTGTGTTTTTGTGTCATATCCACATAATGACCCAGGCAGGCCCCGTGCACGGTGATGAGGCTGACAGGGAAGAAGGGCAGGCAGTATGGGCCCCCCCACCCAGCAGGCTGACTCTCAAATCCAACCACAAGGGCATCTTCATGGCAAAGCTACTTGAGAGATGCCGTCTCTTCATCCTGACCCAGTCACACAGCTTTTCCCAAAAACTATGTCACAAGGGGTCCAAGGACAATTGGATGCTTTATCATCCAACTCCCCAGGTATTTCCAACAAACTCCATCTGTTTGCCCCTTGACTCTTACGCCACGCTCAGTCCTCAAACTGGTCCATCCCTCTCGTCCCAAAGCACTGCCCCCACTTACTCTGTGTTCTGGTAGACTCCCACTGAGATGTTGAGCCCTTCCAGCTCTTCCTTGAGCATCTGCAGGTCTGAGTTCACGAAGCTCAGCTCCAGGCGCACCTGCTCTCGAACCTTCTGGTTCGTAGCTACTCTGTTAGAAGAGAAGGGGGAGAAAAGTGCCTTCAGCCAAGCTGCCCAGCTGCTGGGGGAGCAGACTTCCCAGGCCTCATAAGGAAGTTCTGAGGGTTCCCTTGCAGGTATGAGGGCCAGAGGTGACCAGATGTCTCCAAAATGCTCAGCAACCGGCCCGTCTTGAGCCATGCCTGCCAGTAAATGGACCTGGGATGTCACTGATACACTGAGCTGCCAGACGTGAATCTTAAGACACCCCTACAAAGAATTAGCTTTGAGAAGAGAAGAGGGAACTGCTCCCAGCCACCCCCAAAAGACCATCAATTATCCCCTTGAAAGGAAATGGGTAAGAAAATGGAGGAGGAGATAATGCTCCCAGCTCATTCTATGAGGTCTAGTCTTACCCTGACCCAGACCAGAGGACATCAAAAGAAAGCAAAACAATAAACTGACATCCTTCATGAATATATATGCAAAAATCCTCAACAAAATATTAGCAAGCGAAAACCAGCAACATTTAACATAACTCGGATTACATACCACAACCAAGTGGGACTTATCCCAGGACTGCAAGGTTGGTTTAATATCCGAAAATCAATTACTGTAACATACTACATTAATAGGATACAGGATAAAAAAACACATAGTCCTCTCAACAGATACAAAAGAAACGTGGGATAAAGTCCAACATAGATTCATGATAAAAATTCTCAACAAGGGGGGGTGCCTGGGTGGCTCAGTGGGTTAAACCTCTGCCTTCGGCTCAGGTCATGATCTCAGGGTCCCGGGATCGAGCCCTGTATCAGGCTCTCTGCTTGGCAGGGAGCCTGCTTCCCCCGCCTCTCTGCCTGCCTCTCTGCCTACTTGTGATCTCTCTGTCAAATAAATAAATGAAATTTTAAAAAAATTTCTCAAAAAACTAGGAATAAAAGAGAATTTACAGAACTCAATAAAACGCATCTATGAAAACCCAAAGCTGACATTGTACTAGTGGTAAAAGACATGCTTCCCCATTATGATCAGGAACGAGGCAACGATACCCACTTCTGCCACCTCTAATCACTAATATACTAGAACTTCAAACCAGTGGCAATAGGTAAATAAAGAAATTAAAGGCATCTGGATTGGAAAGGAAGAAGTAAAACTGTCCTTATTCATATTCTTTTTTTTTTTTTTTTTTTTTTTAAAGATTTGATTTATTTGACACACAGAGATCACAAGTAGGCAGAGAGGCAGGCAGAGAGAGAGAGAGGACGAAGCAGGCTCCCCACTGAGCAGAGAGCCCGATGTAGGGCTCGACCCCAGGACCCTGAGATCATGACCCGAGCTGAAGGCAGAGGCCCAAACCACTGAGCCACCCAGGTGCCCCCTTATTCATATTCTTGGATGAATGTGATTCATAGATGACATGATGTTGTATGGAGAAAATCCCAAGGCATTCACAAAACCCATACTAGAACTAATACATTCAGCAAGGTCATAAGATACAATACACAAAAATCAATTTTACCTCCACTACCAGCAATGAGCACTCTTAAGATGAAATCAAGAAAGCAATTTCAGTCACAATAGCATCAAAAAGAGTAAAATATTTTGAAATAAGTTTAACAAAATAAGCATATGACTTGTACACTAAACACTGCAAAACACTGTGTATTAAATGGAGAGATAGTCCATGTTTATGGGTTGGAAGAGTCACTATTATTTTTTAAAGATTTTATTTATTTATTTGACAGAGATCACAAGTAGGCAGAGAGGTAGGCAAAGAGAGAGGGGGAGGAAGATTCCCTGCTGAGCAGAGAGCCCGATGCGGGGCTCGATCCCAGGACCCTGGGATCATGACCCGAGCCGAAGGCAGAGGCACTGAGCCACCCAGGCGCCCCTGGAAGATTCACTATTGTCAAGGTGTTGATTTTCCCTAATTGATCTATCAGTTCACTGCAGTTCCAGTCAAAATCCCAGTGAGCTTTTTAGTGGAAATTGACTAACTGATCCTAAAATTTATATGGAAATGTAAAGGATCTAGAAGCCAAAAAATTCTGAAAAAGAACAAAGTTGGAGGATTTATGCTATCAGATTTTAAAGACTTATTATAAATCCACAGAAATCAAGACAATGTAGTATTGATCTAAGGACAGGCAATGGAACAGAGTAGAAATCAGAAATAAATCATTACATTTACATTCAAATGATTTGGTTAAAGGACAAGATGTTTCAAGGAAGGAAAGACAGTCTTCAACAGTGTCTGCAAGATCACCCCCACATTCAGTGATCCACTAGGAGGACTCACAGGACTCATAAAATAGTTGTACTCATGGCCCTGATTTATTACAGCAAAAGGGACAGCTACATGGGGTGAGGTCTGGAAGAAACCAGGCACAAGCTACGAAGAGTCCTCTCTCCCAGGAGAGTTACACAGGACGTGCTGATCGCCTCCAGCAGTGTTTTGACAACACGTGTGAAGTGCTATCTACTCAGGAAGCTCATTAGAGCCATGGTGCCCTAGGTTTTTACTGGGGCCTGGTCAGGTAGGCACTTGTGTCTAGTGTGTTCCAAAATTCCAGACCCCTAGAAGGAAAGCAGGTGCTCAACATAAGCCATATTGCTTGTGCAAACAGTTCAGGCACAGTGAGCCCCTCTTATCAGTTCTAGAAATGGTGGAAACTATCCTGAAATTAAGTTTCCAGACACCAGCCAAGGGCCAATCTGCAAGTGGGCTTTCTAAGGATAGCTGTCTCAGGCCTGCCCTGATAACTCTTTTCTGCATAATCAGCAAAAAAATAAATCTCATTCTAAATCTCATTCAGGGGCACCTGGATGGCTCAGTTGGTTAAGTGTCTGCCTTTGGCTCAGATCATGATGCTAGGATCCTGGGATCGAGCCCCACTTGGGCTCCCTGCTCAGCAGAGAGCCTGCTTCTCCCTTTCCCACCACCGTTCCTCCTCCTTGTACGCTCTCTCTCTAATAAATAAATAAAATCTTGAGGCGCCTGGGTGGCTCAGTGGGTTAAAGCCTCTGCCTTCGGCTCAGGTCATGATCCCAGGGTCCTGGGATCGAGCTCCGCATCGGGCTCTCTGCTCAGCAGGGAGCCTGTTTCCCCACCTCTCTCTCTGCCTACTGTGATCTCTGTCTGTAAATAAATAAATAAAATCTTAAAAAAAGAAAAGCAAATAAATAAATGAAACCAAAAAGAGATTAGACTAGTAATAGCAATGCTAGTAATACTAGTAATAAAAAAGAAACAATAGCAAGTATTGAGGAGGATATAGAGAAACTGGAATTCACACACTGCTGAATGTAAATGACACAGCTCTTTGGAAAACAGCTGGGTAGTTTCTAAAAATGTTAACTATCTGGGGCACCTGGGTGACTCTGTTGGTTAAATGTCCAACTCCTGATTTCAGCTAAGGTCATGACCTCAGGGTCATGGGATTGAGCCCGGAGTTGGAGTCTGCGCTCAGTGGGGAGTCTGCTTGAGATTCTCCCTCTCCCTCCGCTGCTCCTACCACTCGCTCACTCTTTCTCTCTCTCAAATAAATAAATAAATCTTTTTTGAAAAAAAAATTAATAAAAATGTTACACATATTATCATACAACCGAGTCATCTACTCCTAGGAATCTATGTGAGAGGAATGAAAACTTACATCCCAACAAAGATGTGTAGGTGATGTTTACAGTAGCATGACTCGTAAAAGACACAAAAAATGGGAAAAATCCAGATACCCATTAACTGGCAAATTGGATTAGTAAAATGAGATCCCTAGAATTGAATGGTGTAAGCAATATGAAGGTATGAACTTCACCCAAATCCTCAAAGCAGAAGTTCAGACACAGACTTTTCAGGTGCCCCCTCACTTTACGGATTAGGAATCAACGCAAAAGTAACACTGGCAAGAATAACCAAGTCCATGGAGCACCTGGGTGGCTCAGTTGGTTAAGCAACTGCCTTAGGCTCAGGTCATGATCCTGGAGTCCCGGGATCGAGTCCTACATCAGGCTCCCTGCTCAGCGGATAATCTGCTTCTCCCTCTGACCCTCCCCCTTCTCATGCTCTCTCTCTCTCTCTCAAATAAATAAAATTAAAAAAAAAAGAAAGAAAAGAAAAAAGAATAACCAAGTCCTGAGCCAGACCTTGAGGGCACATGCCCATGAACCAACCCGCCAGGTCCTCAGTCATTCCTCGGACCAGCTACTAGAACTTCCTCCTTTCATGGATGAGGACATCTGAGGGTCATCAGCCAAGAGCTCCAGCCAGCCAGAGAAAGAGTACCTGATCACGTTCTCCACACCAGCTGATGAAAATCCTGTCACCTGTCATGGGCTCACTTTGCTCACCGCCTGTTCACCTTTTCCCCAGAAAGCAAAATACTAAAACACTTCCCCTACAGGCTTCCCTCTGCGCCGGGGCTCTCCTGGCCTTGCCACATATTCGAGCTCATCAATTTCTCCCCATGATGTGTTTATAGGTGTACTCCCTCTTTTCGCTCTCCCCTGCCAATCACTGAACTCCTTCTCCTTGACCTACAAACTTAGGCCACGCCTCCTCAGAAAAAGCCATGCTTGATCCTGGCTGCAAATAGGATGACACTTGCCCTTTTACTACTTGGTACATCTTCACACATCTGGGCTTCCCAGTAGAGAAATGAGATATTGGAAGCTCAGTCTGGCAAATATCATTGGTTTGGGCATTTTGGTGGGGAGGAGAGGTAGCATGATTACCCGTAACAAATATATTTTCTATTACAACACAGTATATACATACACATACATACCCCTAAAACAAAAGTCGCACAAACCAAACTTGGCCACGCATACAATATATCCCAACATATTTGATTGCATTTTAATAGCTTATTTTTTTATTTTTCTAAAGATTCTCTTTATTTATTTGTCAGAGAGATAACATGAGCACAAGCAGAGGGTGTAGCAGGCAGAGGGAGAGGGAGAAGCAGTCTCCCTGATGAGCAAGGAGCCCGAAGTGGGACTCGATCCCAGGACCCCAGAATCATGACCTGAGCTGAAGGCAGATGTTCAATCAACTGAGCCACCCAGGCATCCCCCTTTTTTTTAAAATAGCTTTTTTAAAAAGAGTAATATTCGCAACTCTCCTATTCTGATTCTCTGACACCAACTGGGTGCCCAGCAATTCAATTCAATTAAACTCAATTCCTACAGGTTAAAGGCTCAGTACCCCCAAGACTGCCCCCATGTCAGGGGCCAGTCACAAGGCTGGGGCGGGGGGGAAGCACCTCTACTTGCGACCAAGCAGCTACAAATCAAGGTTCTCCCAACACCCTTCTAAGGTAATTTGCCAGAATGACTCAGAACACTCAAGAGATCACTTCACTTACGTTTACTGTGATTTATTTTAAAGGACACAACTTAAGAGCAGTCAGCTGGAACAGACCCACAGGCCAAGGAGGGGGAGCGGCTTCCCTGCTCTCTCCAGGCACGCCACACCCCCAGCACCTCAATGTCTTCACCAACATGGAAGCTCCCAAAGCTCATTGTGAGGGGCTGCAGGCAGGCTGCCCTGTTTCATTATGAGGGCACAGTCGATAAAATCATTGGCCATTGGCAACTGAACTCCATCTTCAGCCCCCTCCCCAGAAGTCTAGGGGTGGTGCTATAAATTACAATCCTCTCACCAGGTTTGGTCTTCCTGGTTAAAAGACCCATTTTGGGGGCGCCTGGGTGGCTCAGTGGGTTAAGCCTCTGCCTTCGGCTCAGGTCATGATCTCAGGGTCTTGGGATCGAGCTCCGCATTGGGCTCTCTGCTCAGCTGGGAGCCTGCTTCCCCCTCTCTCTCTCTGCCTGCCTCTCTGCCTACTTGTGATCTGTCAAATAAACAAATAAAATCTTTAAAAAAAATTAAATAAATAAAAATAAAAGTTCCATTTTGAAGGTCCTGTTCCCCCATAAGCACACAGAAGACACGAGGTTCCAAGGGTTCTAGGAGCTCTGTGCGAGGAACCAGGCAGA
The DNA here is from genome assembly GCF_002288905.1 of Enhydra lutris kenyoni. Taxonomy (NCBI): domain Eukaryota; kingdom Metazoa; phylum Chordata; class Mammalia; order Carnivora; family Mustelidae; genus Enhydra; species Enhydra lutris. Next base: position 2,979,131 of record NW_019154169.1, read on the forward strand.
GTCTTCATTTATTTTGAATTAGAATATGCCCAGCATGGGGCTTGAACTCACAATCCCGAGATCGAGTCCCACATTCTACCGACTGAGCCAGCCAGGCACCCCACATATATTTATTTTTTTATAACACCACAGCAACCCCATGAATTGATTTTGTTACACACTAACGGTCACAATCTGTCACTTGTAAAATCTGCACAAATCTGTAAAATTCTCAGGTGTTTCTGAGAATGTGACTGATTCACTAGCCGGTCACGTCCACAAGGACATGAGGAAAGAAACTGGGAAGAGCTTCTTCTTTGCAACTGGTCTGCCTTTGGTGGAACCAATGGGTCTGATATGTGTGAGTCACAGTCCCTTCTTCACAGGGCCTGCCAGGAAGCTCTGAGACAAACTGCGGCCCGTGACTAACAAAGGACACAGAAGTTATGATGGAGAACAAGAACTTTGCCTTCTATTTCATTCTCTTTCTCCCGGGAACTGGCATTGTCTTTTCCACATGGTGGGGGCTCAACAAATTTCAGTTGATGAAAAATGAATAGAGCAAAGACCACTTCTCTAGAAGCGATGGCGGGGGTGGGGGGACTGGTTCTCAGCAACAGAGTAGATCCAACTTAAATATAACAATTTACACCCTAAGACCCGCGCCCAAGTATCTGCAGAGCCTCTAAATAGGCCAATTGGATTTTTTCCATCTCTATATACCGATTTGCCACTTATCTTCCCTCTTGACTCGGCAATTTGAGATTTAGGATTTGCAACAAATCAGCGAGCTGCTCTTTGGACATGAACCTCTGGGTGGGTCACTCTGGAAAAAGTTGTGGCCGGGGAAGGGAAGCGCAGAGTGGGCTTAAGGGTCAGTCTCTACAATGCTAACCTTTGGGTATGAGGACTAATGGGAATGGGAAACCAACCCCAGAGTGTAAGCTGCTTCTAGCACAGAGAATGATTTTTCGAAGACTCGATGGTGAAAGGGGACTTCTCAAATAAGGTCAATCAATTGAGTATGATGTATGTGTCCAGGCGGAGGGAAGAGCCTAGGGTAACATATGAAAATAGAATCAGCTGGCCCAAATTAGGAAGTAAAACCAGAGCCTCGGTCTCCTCAATACTGATGCTCTGCATCTGGGTGGCCTTTCCACAAATCACTTCTTTGGGCCTCCTTGGAAGAACAAGGCTTTCTTCTCACTCTCCCCTTGACTGCAAACCTCCTCCGAGAACCTTATGGCCCAATAACTGAGGTTAGAGCCAAAACAGTCCTTAAGGCCAAGTAGGAAGGGGCAGAAGGGTGTTTCAGCCAAGTCTCCAACCTACGTTCTCCACGGCCTCCCTCTGGCCTGGACTTCCAAGGAAAGACCTCTTCCCTTGGGTTTTTCATAAAAAGAATGCACACACTTGCAGAAAGTCAAGAATGAGAAGGCGTCCCACTGACTCCGTGAGTAATCAGCCCAACAAGCGTGAACGGGGACAGAAAGCTACATTCAGTTATTTCCCGAGGGTACTGACTACACCCACACCTTCTTTCCCTGAATTTGGAGCTGCTGAGACCTTTTCCACCTTAAGTATTAGCTCCTATGTGGGTGCCTGGGTGGCTCAGTGGGTTAAAGCCTCTGCCTTCAGCTCAGGTCATGATCCCAGGGTCCTAGGATCAAGCCCCGCATCAGGATCTCTGCTCAGTGGGGAGCCTGCCTCCCTTCCTCGCTACCTCTGCCTGCCTCTCTGCCTACTTGTGATCTCTCTCTTTCTGTCAAAAAATAAAACCTTTATTTAAAAATTAAAAAAAAAAAAAATTTTTTTTCTCCTCTGTGACTATGGCTTGCTTCTTTGCTTCAAGTCCAAAATTTCTTTAACGTCCATGTTTTCTCTTAAAGATGCAGGTAAATTTTGAATGCTGACCCACATAACTCCATTTGCTTTGGTGTAACTTTTTTTCTCAAGCCTTCCAGTAAAATAGTTGTCCCTCCCCCCTTGCCCCCACCTTGAACAGCCACACTGACAAGCATCAAAGACTTGTACCAGCTTCAGAGACCTTACTGGAACAGTTTGACCTTAATCCATCTGACCCCAAATCCTGCAAGTACCACCTGGTGGCCTCCTGTGGCCACCAGCGAGGGCAGCAGATCAGCAGATCTGGCAGGACATCTGATCCCAGTGTAGCCAGGGTAGGAAGGCAGGCCTCAAAGTTACTATGGGCCCCAAAGGCCAAGGGGGCTCCCACACCTCACAGCACAGACACACACCAGCCTCTATAAGAACTGACCATGTGAGCAGCCACTAACCTCAAGTCACTCTTACTACAGCTGACACTACCCCTGTCACCCCTGGCCCAGAGCTTCATGACCCTCCGGCCCAGGGGATACAAACTCGAGGTCAAGGGAAAGCTTGTGCACTTGGTCCTCAGGGTGTTATTCCCAACCCTCCACCTCCCATTGAACTATGCACCAATATTTAAAATTCAACTATTGGAACATTCAAAAAAAAAAAAAAAAAAAAAAAAAAGGAAAAAAAAAGGTCAGATCTCTATCTTCTGCAAAAACAAAAACAAAAATAAAAATCTGCAGCCCTAACAAACTCAGTCCTCCCCTCCATTTGAGGCACACGGCAGGTGGCCCCTCCAGAGAGAGCACATGCTCTGCACTTGGCCACTGTCCCCACCACTCTCTATTGCCTCATAGCACCAGGCCCAGCCCCTCCGGTCTTTCCCAAGCCCACTCAGCCCCTGTAAGCCTCACGATGGGCCAGCCCTGCTCTAGCCCAGAAGGTACCAGTACAAGAGGGGAACCTGAGCCCAGAGACACTGAATGGCCGGCCCTTATGCAAAGGGCCAGTTAGTTAAAACGGAACATCGTGGTAATGTCCTTTAAATCTCACAAAGACCATCTCTGTTTCAGAGAAACAGCATCACATTTCCACCCCAGCTTTACTCAAGGGAGGGCAGGGTGCTAGGAAAAAAGAAATAATGTCCTTGCTTAGCCTAGAAAAGTACGTTTAAAAAATATCGATCTCTTCCCTGTCAAACTCCAGGAAGCTCATGGACTCTTGGCAGATCCGGCTCAGAGGAGAAGACCTTGAAGAGGTACAAAGGGGTACACTGGGAGCAGATCTCAGGGTCCTGGGATCGAGCCCCGCATCAGGCTCTCTGCTCTGCAGGGAGCCTGCTTCAGTGCCTGCCCAGCCCCTTACAATGCAGGTAAGCACTGGGACCCCCACCCTCCTACACCTGGGGGGACATCTTCCCAAATGCTTTTTTTTTTTTTTAAGATTTTATTTATTTATGTGAGAAAGAAAGATAGAGAGTATAAGGAGTAGCAGAGGGGAGGGAGAGAGAATCTGAAGCAGATTCCACACTGAGCACACGAGCCCAAAGTGGGGCTCGATTCCATGACTGTGGGACCATGACATGAGTCAAAACCAAGAGTCAGACACTGAACCAACTGAGCCACCCAGGTGCCCCCCCCCAAAATGCTCTATATTTATCTGAGGGCCGTGGAGGGACACCTAAGAACCTGAAGGCCGACAGGTGCACACACAGGACAGCGGCACCCAATTTATGACAGAAACGACCTCCTGGCAGCAGCGACAGCCACCTAATCGGCAGCCCAGCAACAACCACAGGCCCAGAGCCAGACTTGGCTGAACACTTTATTTGTTTTCGGGAAACCGTTGGTGCTGCCGGAGTGAGATTAATAAATACCTTTAGGGTTCTCTCTCACAACATTCTCCAGTAAGGACCACTTTGAACTTTGAGGTCACTGCGAAAATCATTAACAACCCCACCCCGCCCCCATGCTCCCAGCTTAACGACAACTGCCAACCTGACAAAGAGCTTGAACACCGGGGCTCTGAGGGTGTTTGCCGCTGTCATTAAAAGAGCAGGACAGACAAAACCACCCCGGTTCCTGCCTTAGAAATGCCAAGGCCCCTGGTCAGAGAGGAGCCCCCCCGACTGGCCCGTTTCTAAGGCTGTGCTGCGCGGTCACATCTCCCTTTCATCAACGCCCTAGAAAACATCACCTCTGACATGACTGGACTTGTCTGCTGTGGATTAAGTTCCCCCCACAGGAGATCAGGCATCGTGAAAGCATGGCCTGTAGTCTTCTCCTCTTGCCCCGCAAACAAGGCCTGCCACTTCCTAGGTGCTCAGCAAATCCATTCAGGGGCTGAACAAACCGCGCAATCCACGGCAATCCACTCCGGGGGAGCCACTGAGGCAAGGCTGCCCACCTGCCTCCTTAGCCACATCAAAGTTTCAATCAAAAACCAGCCACCACAAATCACACCAGGGAGGATGGAGTGGGGGGATGGGGGAGGGGAACGCATCTGCAGCCTTCCCAGCACAGCAAGCCCAGCTGGCCCTGGGCCGCCACTCCTAAAAACTGGGGGCCTCTCCCAAGCTACACCAGACCGTCCCCAGCTCCAGGCTTCTCTGGGGACAAGGACACTGCAAGACATTTTATTTTATTTAAAGATTTTATTTATCCATTTGAGAGAGTGAGAGTGAATGAGAGTATGAGAGGGGAGAAGGTCAGAGGGAGAAGCCAACTCCCCGTGGAGTTGGGAGCCCCATGTGGGACTCGATCCTGAGACTCTGGGATCATGACCTGAGCCGAGGGCAGTTGCTCAACCAACTGAGCCACTCAGGCACCCTACCAGACATTTTATTTTATTTTATTTTATTTTAAAGATTTTATTTATTTATTTGAGAGAGAGACAGTGAGAGAGAGCATGAGCGAGGAGAAGGTCAGAGGGAGAAGCAGATTCCCCATGGAGCTGGGAGCCCGATGTGGGACTCGATCCCGGCAGGATCATGACCTGAGCCGAAGGCAGTCGTCCAACCAACTGAGCCGCCCAGGCGTCCCCTACCAGACATTTTAAAAGGTGAAATGTTGTGGGGTGCCTGGCTGGCTCAGGCGGTGGAGCGTGTGACTCTTGATCATCAGGGTTGTGAGTCCGAGCCCCAAGTTGGGTGTAGAAATTACTTAAAAATAAGTAAGTAGGGGCGCCTGAGTGGCTCAGTGGCTTAAGCCTCTGCCTTCGGCTCGGGTCGTGATCTCAGGGTCCTGGGATCGAACCCTGCATCGGGCTCTCTGCTCTGCAGGGAGCCTGCCTCCTCCTCTCTCTCTGCCTGAGAGATTTTAAAATCTTAAAAAAAAAAAAAAAAAAAAAGTAAATAAACTTTAAAAAAAAAAAGAAGGGTGAAATGTCCTAATATCCTAATAGTTTCACAGTCTCCTCCAGTCACAGCCTAGCTTCTACCCTGTTACAGAAGTAGCTGGAGAAGAGGTTTCCAGATCCCTGACCACGCCGGGACTTGCTTACTCTGCTAGCCTACGTATGTGTATTGATGCCTACACAAGGCACAGCATGGTTGTTCGGGAGCTGGTGGTAGGTTTAGGTGGTTGATGATGTTATCCTCCAGGCGCTGGAAGGATCTCACTATAAAAATGGGTAGAAGTAATTCCTGTACTTTGTAAAAGAACATCCAAATACTGGAGGGAGGGACATGACAAGAGTCACCTCCATGCCCATTCCTGGTCTTGCTCCCAAGAGCTGACTCTAAGAGCTTCTTTCTTTGTCTTTTCTGGAAAAAGTCTCTGTGTGCACAAAAGCAAACATACCAATCCTGGGCGCCTGGGTGGCTCAGTCGCTTAAGCCATCTGCCTTTGGCTCAGGTCATGATCCTGGGGTCTTGGGATCAAGCCTGAATCAGACTACTTGCTCAGCGGGAAGCCTGCTTCTCCCTCTCCCACTCCCCCTTCTTGTGCTCCCTCTCTCACTTTGTGTCTCTTTGTCAAATAAATAAATATTCAAAAACAAACAAACATACCAATCCTGTAAACACAAAAGCAAGACAAACTGTCCTGCACCTTCCTGTCCCCCCACTTAGTATCTCAGACATCTTTCCTAGGGAACAGATACAGAAAGATTCAGAAATGAATTTACCCTAAGTTTATTTGATTTTTTTAAAAGATTTTGTTTATTTATTTGCCAGAAAGAAAGAGACAGAGAGACGGCACAAGCAGGGGAAGCCTGGTTTGGTGTATTTGTTTTTCCCAACAGTCTCTGAGCAGCCTCTGGGCGCTTGCTCACCGGCTTCCAACGGCACAGCTGACCCACTGGGAACACCAGGATTCATATCCTGCCAGGTTTCCGGGTTCCCTCTGGGTTTGTAGGTTCCAGGTCCCTGAAAGAGCCCCCCATCTCTTTCTGAGGCTATAGGAGGCATCTGTCTCACTTGGCCAGGCAGCAGGCACGGTGCTGGCCACCCAGTGCAGAAGGCGGCATGGGGCTGACAAGAGTTACCCCCTAGAACTCTGGAGGAAGAAGAAAGGCTTTTCTCCTCTTTTGAAACAAGAGGAAGCTGGCACACTGTCTGGCCTGACACTGAAGGATGTGGGAGGAGCTTGCAGCTGCCTAGGACACAGGTGAATTTTCACTGAGTTCGAAGCTTGATAAGTAATTATTTTCCCTTTAGAGCCCCAGGGCCATGGGGCTGCATGGGGGCCTCTCCGTAGAGGGATGGACACTGGCAACAGAAATGTTCCACTCCCTCCCTCCTGCCTTCTTCTCCTTTATACATCCAGCAGACAGTTACCAAGCAGTGATTCTAGACGAGGCATCGTTTCTCCACTAGGCAATAGAGAAAACAGACAGATACATCCCATACAAAGCAGGGAAAACAAAAGAATGTGATCACTGGCTTCCCCCATCCCCAATGACACAAACAGGCTGGGTACAATACTTGTCTTGAATAAAATCAAGCTCTAGGCAAGGAAGAGGTCGACTCCAGGCACCAGCAACAAGGAGGGGACCCCAAAGTTTAAAACAAAACAAAACAAAACAAACAAACAAACAAACAAAAAAAACCCACAAGAGTTAGAGAGTAAACTGGGCAGGCCTGAGAGTTTCGGGAAGGACAGACCCCAGGAGAGGCTGGCTCCCTGACAAGGCAGTGAAGCCAGCAGTCACTCACTTCAGGAGGTTTTCTGCTCCCGTTCTCATCCGCACGGCTTTCAGGATCTGCTGGTTCAAGGCAGCCCTCTGATTCTGCAGTCGGCTCCGGCCAGTTTGTGCAAGGGGATTGCAACCCTAAGGGAAAATGAGAGATGACCCTTCAGACGTCAGCCACTCTAAACATGACAATGATAACAATGAATGTAACAGAAATGTTTTAAAAATGAACCTGTTCTGAAAGTAAGAGTAACATCAAAACAGGAAATACACAAAATATTGAAAAGTATCAAAAGAAAATAAAAGTCACTCATAACAATGCAACTCCAAAACAGCCACTGAATGTTGGTTCCCTGCCCGTGTATTTTTAGACACATATTGTTGTTTTTCATATTAGTGAGGTGTTGGGAGTGCCCAAGATCAGCCCACGTTCAAATTCACCAAGACTCAGAGGACTCAGCAGATAATTGCGCTCACAGCTGTATGACAGCAACTTCATAAGGATACAGAGCTGGTTCACAAGGAGGAGGACACGGGTAGATTCTAGAGCAATCCACAGGCAGACTCCCTTATGCTTTCTCCCACCCATGAGGGGGTCACACAGAGCATAACCTTCCCCCAGCAACAAAAATGCATCAACATGTGTCTGACGTCACCACCCAGGTTGGCCCATTAGAAAATCAACACCCAGTGGTTTTACAGGGGCCTGATCACAAAGGCACCCCTTGCCTAGAATGTACCCAAATTCTAGACTCCCAGGAGGAAAGCAGGTAGGTATTCCTCCTACCCCACGTGGTCTGTGCCATTGGCCTAGGGGAGGTAAGCCAAACCTTATCAGTTAGGGGATGGAGGGAACACTGGGAGAGCCAGGTTCCCAGATGCCAGGGAGGGGCCAACCTTCTCAAGCAGGCCTTCCAAGAACAACAGCCTCAAGCCTACTATATTAACCCTTTTCTGACAGTGGCACGTACTGTTTATCTAAATTTCTTACATACTACTCTAGCATGAAACTTTCCTTTATTAAGAAATGTTTCTCAAAACCAAGACTTTGATGATTGCATAATATGGCCCTTTAAAAAAAAAAAAAAAAGACTGACCATTTCCTTATAGTTGGACATTCAGATTGCTTCCAGGTATCTGCTTTTTTAAAAAAAGATTTTATTTATTTATTTGAGAGAGAAGACAAGCAGGGAGAGAGGCAAAGGGAGAAGCAGGCTCCCCGCTGAGCAGGGAGCTAGATATGGGGCTCGATCCCAGAACCCCAAGATCTTTACCTGAGCTGAAGACAGCTACTTAACTGACTGAGCCACCCAGGAGCCCCCATATATCTGCTATCATATATAATTATTTGATCCATATATGTAAGGATGAATCTTTATAAACCTCTACTTTATTCTTTTATTTTTTTTTACTTTTTTTTTTAAAGATTTTATTTATTTATTTGACAGACAGAGATCACAATTAGGCAGAGAGGCAAGCAGAGAGAGAGGAGGAAGCATGCCTCCCGCCAAGCAGAGAGCCCGATGAGGGGCTCGATCCTAGGACCCTGGGATCATGACCCGAGCCGAAGGCAGAGGCTTAACCCACTGAGCCACCCAGGTGCCCCTCTACTTTCTGTCTTTATAGATTTGCTTATTCTGGACATTTTCATACAAATGGAATTATACAAAATATGGTCTTTTGAGATGGGTTTCCTTCACTTAGCATGATTTTTTAAGGTTTATCCATGTATCAGTACCCTAATCCTGTTTGTCCCTGACTAATACCCCATTATAAGAATGTACCACATTAATTTATCCATTCATCAGCTGATAGACATTTGGGAATATTTTCACTTTTTGGCTATTATGAATAGGGCTGCTTATCTATGTACACATTTTTATGTGGGTATTTTTGTTTTCCTTTCTCTTGGCTATACATCGAGGAGTGGAACTGTTATGCCATATGGTTAATCCTGGGTCTAACCATTTGTGGAACTGTCAAACTATTTTCTGAAGTGGCTATATGATTTTACATTCCCACCAACAGTATGTGAGGGTTCCAATTTATCCATATCCTCAACAGTACTAGTTATTATTATTATTTTAATAGACAACCTAGTGTGTGTGAGATCTCTATATGGTTTGGATTTGCATTTCCCGGATGGTTCATGATGTTTAATGTCTTTTCACGTGCTTATCGGCCACTTGTATATCTTCCATGGAGAAATACAGATTCGGATATTGGCTCATTTTAAACAGGGTTGTCTTTCTATTTTTGAATTGAAAGTATTCTTTTCATTTATTTTAGAGAAAGAGAGCGGGGGTGAGAGGCAGAGGGAGAGAGAAACCCAAGCCGACTCTGTGCTGAGCATGTAGCTCCACGTGGGGCTCGATCTCACGACCCTGAGATCACGACCTGAGCTGAAACCAAGAGTCAGCACTAACCCACTGCATCACCTCGGCACACCCTGAAAAGTATTATTTTAATCTTTGCCAAGTTGATATGCAAAAACAGGCATCCTGGGGCGCCTGGGTGGCTCAGTGGGTTAAGGCCTCTGCCTTTGGCTCAGGTCATGATCTCGGGGTCCTGGGATCAAGTCCCGCATCGGGCTCTCTGCTCAGCAGGGAGCCTGCTTCCTCTTTTCTCTCTGCCTGCCTCTCTGCCTACTTGTGATCTCGGTCTGTCAAATAAATAAATAAAATCTTTAAAAAAACAAAACAAAACAACAACAACAACAACAAAAAACAAGCATCCTGTTCTCCCAATTTGCGTTTATTGGTAGACTTTTTTTCATATATTATTGATCACATGAGTTGTTTTTTCAGTGAACTGTCTTGTGCCATCTGTTCATTATTTCCTAGAGTATTTGAACTGCAATGTTCCATTCCAAAAAGTTTAAGAGCAGAATGAAAGTTTCATTTTAACTTACTAGTGTGCTTCCCAGTCCAGGAGGTAAAAAGCCCTAGGATCTGAGTGAGGGCTCCCTTCCTTTGTGAAGCTTATCTCTAGGTTCTGCCCAAAGAGGGGGGCTGCGGTTACCCCCCGGGGTGGCTGCCAGGCAGCACTCCGTTTAGAGATGCCCTTTCTCTGTGGCTGTCATTCAATTCTGCCCCAGCTCTGCCCAAGCCATGCCCGTGGCCTCCACCACAAGGAGGGAGAAATTATTCAGAGCCCTAATCTTCTCAGGGATTCCCCGTATCAGTGGCCTTTGGACCAGAGGATCAGAAACGAGTCATGTTCCTCCTTCCAGAAAGATTCCTCATTCTTACTTGTCAGCAGGTCACCGCCCACCTGCCCCCAGGCAGCACCCCCAAGTTCAAATTACACATATATTCAGAAGCTGAGTTAGTCTGGTCTTACAGCTAACCTCTCTCAAACCATTCAATGATCTCTGATTTAAAATAAAAACCAGGAAACTATCTTTTTTGCAGACAGAAGATGACACGTCTTTCCACATAAGCCAACTGAATATTAAAGTTCTAAAATAACGGCCCCCCTCTTTCCTCTACGCTTTCCAAAATTACTGTGAAGGGATGGTCTGATCTGACTCAAAATCACACACTCCACCCAAGCTGTGTTCCATTTTACAGAGACGCTTTAATAACGAATTCCTTTATGTACATTCCCAGAGCTAAGATAAGGGGCCATTCCAGCTCACTATCCTTTACCCAATTTCTGGCTGGCCCACAGATGCAGAGTCAGTTTCCAGATAAGACAGAGGAATGCTTAGGATTAGATATGACTGAGTAATTGGAACCAAAACGACATTACCTCTTACTGACAGGTAGGAATGCTGGGCCAACTGGAAACACTAGGAACCCACAAGACTACGTGGAAGCTTCAGGGAGCCCCAGGAGGCAAATCTGGGCAAGACTGCCATAAAGAACCCCTGGCATCTCTAGAGGCTGCTAGCTATCCAGTGTCCCCGGCCAGTGGTTCTCTGCTGGTGGGGACCCATAGTCCTCACCCCTGCCTCCCTCCTTGGTGGGTTCGTAACAGCATGTTGAGCGACTGCAAACTGGAGGGCTTGTGCCAGAGTTCCAGGCAGCACCTGTCACACCGCTTAGCGTGGGAACTGAGAACGGCAGGTGCAGGGGTTGAGCTAACCTGGCCTCGAGGGTCACGGTCCTATAGGGAAGTGAGTCTTTCCGCCACACAGAGTCTGCCGGTTCCCTTCCCAACTAAGGTGTGGGCTTTTGCACCAGTGTTAAGATGCTGGAAGAATGGTCCCACAACCAACAACCAGAAAAACAAGTGTGCTAAGCTTCATCACATGGCGTGTCCCAGGAGTCAGATCGCCGGTGTGGACGCTGGGACAGCAGCCCAGACCCCACAGTTCTGAGACTTGCAGGTTAAGTGAGCTACTCAAGAGCCTATGGGCGGGTGGGGGTGGGGTGGGCAGGACTGAAGCCCACCCTGCTTGCTGTCACTCTAAGATGGGCCAGGAAGCAGCCAGCAGCAGGAATGGGGGGTGGGGGGCGGGCTGCCAGGACAGCTTGAGTGCAACGCCCCCAACCCCTGATACCGTTCCCATGCTTCCCGGCTGAGTGATTTCCAGCATCACTAAGTATCCTTTGGGAACAGTGACCTGGTCCCATCCCCCACACCCACTCTCCCACCTCATAGCCCTTGACAGTCAAGGGTGGTAACTAGTGCTCCCCCATCTCATTTCCAAGAGGAAGAACACTGACCTCACGCCTAGTCAGTTGGACATTGAAGGTCCCTGAGTCCCTGCGATTGACTCAGTGGGCACCTGACAAAGGGTAATCAGGACCCATCAGGAAATGCCTCCATTTTTCCCCATTGACCTTTTCGACCAATAGGGAAATGTCTAGTAGCAACATTTGAACCCTAGATCAAGCCAGACCTGAAACATTCCTCTCTCTGGATTGCTCAGTTACAGGAGCCAATGCATTCCCTTTTGTGCCCTAGCTACTTTTTAAATTGAGGTATAAATTACACATAGTAAGACACATAGATTCTAAATACACAGTTCAATGAGTTTGGACAAACATATAAGCTCTGTAACTACTACTCCAATCAAAAAGAACATTTTCATCACCCCTCAGGGCCACCAATACCATGGTTTCCCTCACCACAGTCTTCTGCTTGTTCTAGAACTTCAGATAAATGGAATCACATACTATAGACTCCTCCGTGTCCGGCTTCGTGCTAAATATCATGCTTTGAGATCCACCCATATGGCTGCACTCATCAGCGGCCTGCCCCTTCTCATTGCTAGAATTCCATTGTAGGGATGCACCACAGTGTGTTTATGTGTGATTTTGGACTGGATTTTTCTGGCATCTGCAACTAATTTTTTCATGAGTCCTAATTAGAATACATCCACCTCAAGTGACAACTCCCTTTGTCAACATCCCCCTGACGTGCCCTTTGCGCCTAGTCCCATCGCTCAGCGGGGAAACAAGTATTTAAAAGCAATAAACAGGGGAGCCTGGGTGGCTCAGTGGGTTAAGGCCTCTGCCTTTGGCTCAGGTCATGATCTCGGGGTCTTAGAACTGAACCCCACATCGGGCTCTCTGCTCAGCGGGGAGCCTGCTTCCCCTTCTCTCTCTGCCTACTTGTGATCTCTGTCTGTCAAATAAATAAATAAAATCTTAAAAAAATAAAATAAAATAAAAGCAATACCCAGATGCAAACTGGAGGCACTTAATTTGCCAGGAAGGAAAAGCTACTCAGCCTACACCTGCAGAGATGGACCCGAAGAAGGCAGAAAAGGCCAGGCCACCCAGATAGCAGACGCAGAGGGAATGGAGCGGTCTTTCTTTCCCCACACGCACCCCCGCACCCAGGCTCAGGCCAGTGCCTGGCGCCTGGCTTCCCTCACCCCAGAAAACCAGCACAGGCTCTCCTTCCACCCAGCCAAAGAGAAAGCTTACACGTGGAGATGTTTCTGCAGCAAACTGAAGGCACAGCGTGAAACCTGGGATCTCCAGGTCAGGCATAAGACTGGGGGCAGAGCTGGGGCTCCTGGGTGGCTCAGTGGGTTAAGCCGCTGCCTTTGGCTCAGGTCATGATCTCGGGGTCCTGGGATTGAGTCCCGCATCGGGCTCTCTGCTCAGCAGGGAGCCTGCGTCCCTCTCTCCCTCTCTCTCTGCCTGCCTCTCCATCTATTTGTGATCTCTCTCTGTCAAATAAATAAATAAAATCTTAAAAAAAAAAAAAAAGACTGGGGGCAGGGTCTCCTAGGTAGAAGAGGGTGCTTTTTGCAGCTCCTACAGCACAAAGATATTTTCTCTGCCTTTCTCACTCCTTCCCAGTTACGCAACCCCCCACTCAACCACCCAATGCTGGAAAACAGAATTGTTTGTGAGTTAGCCAGAGGCTGTCAACTAGAAAGCACCGAAAGAGCAGGACACACACACACACACACACACACACACACACACGTCTAATTTAACTTTTCGCCATGCTAGAGATTCAGGGCAGGCTGGAGGAACAGAATCCAAGTTTTTCATATCCATAAAAATTAAAACCTGGGCGCCTGGGTGGCTCAGTGGGTTAAGCCTCTGCCTTCAGCTCAGGTCATGATCTCAGGGTCCTGGGATCGAGTCCCACACCCGGCTCTCTGCTCTGCAGAGAGCCTGCTTCCCCCTCTCTCTCTGCCTGCCTCTCTGACTACTTGTGATTTCTCTCTCTGTGTGTCAAATAAATAAATAAAAAATCTTAAAAAAAAAATTAAAACCTAAGTCTGGCATTTTTCAAAAGCCTTCCTGCCCTTCCAGGATCTCTGCTGGGTGTCGGGGCTGCACGTCGGGGAGCACCTGCTTTCCAGAGGCATCCTCAACCTTTCCCATGGGCTGGGCAGTGGGGGGCGGGGCGCAATATGAAATCAACACGTTGCCCAAAGCTTGAACTAAAGGCTGCCTTCAGTCTCTTCTGTGAATCTTCCCCAGCACCTCCTGTGTACCACGCACAGTTGTTTTTCAACACGTCCAAGGAATAACAAAGCTTTTACAAACACCAGAATTTCCACGAATCAAATGTATTTTCCGTCCCAACTAACAAACAAACTGCTTCTTTCAGCCGGTAGGACGCACTCAGAAACAGTTAACCGTTCTTATCTATGGAGCGCGTCTGCGTGGAGTAAGGGCTGGTATAGGTCTGTGAATTAGTACACTTCCGTAATTGCCTTTAAAAAAAAAAAAAAAAAAGTCTACTTGGCGCCTGGGTGGCTCAGTGGGTTAAAGCCTCTGCCTTCGGCTCAGGTCATGATCTCAGGGTCCTGGGATCGAGCCCCACGTCGGGCTCTCTGCTCAGTGGGGAGCCTACTTCCTCCTCTCTCTGCCTGCCTCTCTGCCTACTTGTGATCTCCGTCTGTCAAAAAAAAAAAAAAAAAAGTCTACTTATTTTAAGTAACTGCTACACCCAACATGGGGCTCAAACTCACGACCCCAAGATCAAGAGTCGTTCATTCCTCAGTTGCCTGTACAATTACTTTTTTCTGTAATTATAATAATTCATGTTACTTTCATAATGCAAATAATATTGGAGACAAAGAAATTTCTTCTGCAGTTCTTGATCACCTGCCCTTTTCTCTTCTTATGACCCAATCAAAACCTGGGACTTGGGGCGCCTGGGTGGCTCAGTGGGTTAAAGCCTCTGCCTTTGGCTCAGGTCATGATCCCGGGGTCCTGGGATCGAGCCCTGCATCGGGCTCTCTGCTTGGCGGGGAGCCTACTTCCCCCTCTCTCTCTCTCCCTGTCTACTTGTGATCTCTGTCTGTCAAATAAATAAATAAAATCTTAAAAAAACAAAACAAAACAAACAAAAAAACCCCTGGGACTTGCTAAGGGCACATGGCCACAGTGAAGTATGTGGGTCTGACTGGAAAGACCAGGACTCATCATCTCTCCCCCTGTCCCTGGTGCTGCAGGCAGATCTCACTCCCGGCCAGCACCCCTTGCTACCCACTCTGCCAGACACCCCATCCTATGGCTGGGCCGCACCTGCCGTCCCACTGTCCCCTGCGGCCACCTCCAATGCAGCCTTTCTGTCACGAGATTCTGGCACACGTGAGCCAGAGAAGGAAGTGGTGACAAGGCTAAGGCCAATGCCTGGTATCAACAGGTGGTGTCTTGGGATTCATCCAAATAGCCCCAGGAAACAAGGGACATTTACAGTGTCACAGCTAGCCCATCACGCTGACTCTCCTCTGAGTCACCCTGGAAATTTTGCTTCTGCCAGGCGACCCCTCCTGGCCAGGATCCCGCAGTGTGAAGAGGTGGTGTTTTTTTTTTTAAAGATTTTATTTATTTAGGGGCGCCTGGGTGGCTCAGTGGGTTGAGCCGCTGCCTTCGGCTCAGGTCATGATCTCAGAGTCCTGGGATTGAGCCCCGCATCGGGCTCTCTGCTCTCTCGGGGAGCCTGCTTCCTCCTCTCTCTCTGCCTGCCTCTCTGCCTGCTTGCGATCTCTCTGTCAAATAAATAAATAAAATCTTAAACAAAAAAAAAAAGATTTTATTTATTTATTTGACAGACAGAGATTGCAAGTAGGCAGAGAGGCAGGCAGAGAGAGAGGAGGAAGCAGGCTTCTTGCTGAGCAGAGAGCCCGATGCCAGACTTGATCCCAGGACCCTGGGACCATGACCTGAGCCGAAGGCAGAGGCCTTAACCCACTGAGCCACCCAGGTGCCTAAGAGGTGTGTGTCATAGGCAGCGTCTGCATTGCCGATGTGCACCCGTGCAGCTAGGCAGACGCTCACCAAGGCCACAATCAACCTGGAGCCAGCCTGGCCTTGAGGACCTGGCTCAGATCACGAGGGTGTATGGGGTGAGGAAGGGGGCCGCACCACCAGCTTTCAGACCCCTCTTGCCTCCCCATCTGGAAAAGGATTCAAGGCTCCAAGGGGATGGGTCCAGACATCTGGAGGAACGTTCTCGCAACCCAATAAAGTGGAGCTGATGAGTACCCATGACCCCACTGTGCTCTGTGGACCCAGAAAGCTTCCCCACACACAAGTGTGCTCAAAATTATATGATGTGCACATGTGTCTAACACGGAATTACACTTCACTAAGATGAACGGTGCAGAGCAGGAACTAGGAGGAGTTTCTGGGTAAAACTGAAAAAAAGAAAAAAAAAGAATTCTTCTTTCTCTGCTGGAGCCTTGAGCCTCGAGGAAGCCCAGAGAAAACAGAGACCATAAACCAGGACATGGTGAACCTTGGGGCCCTGTCCAGCCTGGAGGTTTCTGTGGACAAGAAACAACTTCTCCTCCAGCTCGGGGGTGAAAACAATGGAGCTAAATTCATTTTGGGTCATTAGTGTTTCCAAAGGATGAAGAGGCAGAGATAAGGACAGACAATACTGCACTTTGTCCTGATTCTCTCCTTCCACACGCTGCTAAGACCTTTCATCTAGGGCCTTTTTACAGCCCTGGGGAAGAGCTTTCTCGAGGTTTTCTCCAGCTGGTTTTCTCTTGGCCTCGGACAGGATTTCCTGCGGGTTATAGGACGACAGCACCCAGAACTTTCCGGAGACAGGACCTGTTGTCAGGATGCGGAACCCCGGAAACTCAGGCTCCTCTGCATTAACTAGAGGCCAGAACAAGCCTTCTTCTATTCTCCCACACACTTTCATTAAGATGAGCATGAAAATCTGTTTGGGAAAAAGAAGCTCCAATTCCACTGGTATCTCTTTTAAGAAAGTAATGTATAGGGGCGCCTGGGTGGCTCAGGGGGTTAAGCCTCTGCCTTCAGCTCAGGTCATGACCCCAGGGTCCTGGGATTGAGCCCTGCATCAGGCTCTCTGCTCAGCGGGGAGCCTGCTTCCCCCTCTCTCCCTGCCTCTCTGCCTACTTGTGATCTGTCAAATAAATAATCTTAAAAAAAAAAAAGAAAATAATGTATAGTAAATAGAGCTTGTACATCTATGTAAACATATTGATGTAAAGGAAAAAAAGAAAAACCAGTAAGAAGCCAGACAGGAGGGAAACACACTGCCATAGACCAGAAAGTTTTCTGTGGGTTTTGTTTGTTTTTAAGTCAGAAACACCCCCTTCCCGCCTGCCACAGCTGCCAGCCCCAGGAGGCCAGAGTCTATACTGGTGGCCTGGGGCCAAGCTGTGTCCGTGTCCCTGGGCTCTGTACAGCCAAGTGCTACACAACCCCAAGAAGACCCTGATTTTCTAGGGACCCTCTCTGCCAGTGATCGCCTTGTACATTCGGGGGTCCGGGCCCAGCTGGCAGAGTGAACTTTTGGGCAATTTGTTTGCATTTTGTATGCAAGTCACACATGAAAGAGTTGAAGCTCTGAATATGGAAACGGACCCCACCCCACCCCACCATCACCACCAAACACACTTTTTGCTCTCTGTTCTAAAGAAAGGAAGCTGATTCCTATTCAGGCGTGGCCAGAGCTATCTGGGCAAAGCACTGACTCCTGGCACTGCTCGCACCCCAGGAAAAGAGGCCCATTGCGAACGGCCACAGAAGCCAGACTGAGCGAGAGTAGAGTCGGCCCCAGCGTCTGACAGGGGTCAGGCTCAGAGCTGTCACTCCAGAAATGCTTTCTGAATGAATGGAGCAGAATGGCATTTTTGAGAAAAAAGGGAGGAGAAAAAAGACAGGATAAAGAATAGGATAAAAGAGAAGCCTGATTTCAGTAGCAATTAATTGGATCCTCTGTATGTGCCCAAAATCTCCCAAGCCCAAGGACAGGATGGGGAAGCCCACCCTGGGGACATCTCCAGTCTCAGGAGTCCTTGTCCACCCAGGATGCAAAGCAGCTGTTTCCCAGCTGCCCCGCCCTGCCCCTCACCTCCTGGGACCCCTCCATAGCTTGTTCCCTTTCTCCCCCACATCTTCAACCTGCCCTCAGCCCTGAACTTCTTTACCCACATGCTTTAAAAAGGCTCTAGACATCCTCACTCTGAAATGAACCTCTCTCCTTCCCTCTCCTCTAATCCCCCACCCTGACTATCACCTTCTCTGACCTTCTCCCCTCTGCCTCCCACCACCCTGGTTTTTGCCCGACTCTACCCACTCATTAGCTAACAAGCCCCCAGAGAACTAAATCCAGTATCTTCCGGTGTTTCTCTGACTTGTCAACAAAAAAGACTCCACAAAAAAGACTCTTGTCTAGGCTTCCTTGACACTGCAGCCTTTCTGGCTTGCCTCCCATCCCTTTGCTTGTCCCTTAATTGAAGTATTATTCCCTTCTGTCTTGGGCCCTCTCACAGCACCCCAACTGCCTCCCATACTGGTCTGTACCCCCCTCCTCCTCCCCTACCCTCCACCCACCGCCACAAAGCTGCATCTCCAGCCAGGGTGCTCTCACGCTTGTCAGGTCTGTAGAGTGGACTCCCCCCTGAGACAACCACTTGGATATGTCATGGGAGGCTCCAAATCCACCTGCCCTACACCAGTCTCCAGGCTCCCCCACCTCAGGGAGGTGCTGCCCTTTCACCCAGATACCTACGCCAGACATCGGCCAGACACCACACATCCGGTCATCAGCACCTTCCCCGGCCACAACTCATCCCTTAGCTCTTCCCATCCCCCATGGCCACTGCTGTCGCTCAGCATTCTGACCTCCTCACTGGGATCCCTGCCTCGAGTCTAGACCCCTGATTTGAGTCAGGGTGGCAGTTAGGATGGGCGGTGAGGCTGTGTTTACCCAGCACTTTTATAACTGACTGAGAAGTCATCAATGGTATCGGAGTAGGCAAGGTAGAGACGACCAAAATTTCAGGGAGCCAAACCCCCGACTCCTCCCGGGGCTTCTCCCCTACCCCCCACTCACAGATCACTCAGCTTTCCAGGACATGAATCTTTCACATCCCGTCCTTCTTGAAACACCTGAACGGATCCCTGAGGTTCCCTGTTTTCCTGAGCAGGACGCATGGCCCGGAACAGCCTCGTTCCCAATTATGGCTCTACATCCTAGAGGATTCCCTCACAAATGTTCATGATTCATGCCTTCAACCCATGCTGTTCCCGCTACCTGACGTGCTCTTCCTCCCCTTTTCGCCTGTATCACATCTACCTTTCATTCAGGTCAAACTGGCTCAGATCACCAATTGAGAAAAGGTGCAACGTCAACACCTTTTAATATTCTGGTACAAAGAACACTCTTTGGGCTGGTAGGATGCAGCACAACGATCCTTATAAGCTCTCCTTTTCAAAAGAGATGTTTCTGGGGCGCCTGGGTGGTTCAGTGGGTTAAGCCTCCGCCTTTGGCTCAGGTCATGATCTCAGGGTCCTGGGATCAAGCCCCGCATTGGGCTCTCTGCTCAGCAGGGAGCCTGCTTCCTCCTCTCTCTCTGCCTGCCTCTCTGCCTACTTGTGATCTCTCTCTGTCAAATAAATAAATAAAATCTTAAAAAAAAAAAAAAAAGCCTCTACCTTCGGCTCGGGTCGTGGTCCCAGGGTCCTGGGATCGAGCGAGCCCCGCATCCCCGCATCCGCATCCCCGCATCCGGGCTCTCTGCTCAGCGGGGAGCCTGCTTCCCTTCCTCTCTCTCTGCCTGCCTCTCTGCCTGCTTGTGATCTCTGTCAAATGGATAAATAAAATCTAAAAAAAAAAAAGAGAGAGAGGTTTCTAATCGCCAGCCAGTGTTTCTTTATATTTGGCACCCACGATGCTCTCCCACTGACCACCAGAGAAATCTCTGTGCACCTAGAAACACCCAACCTTGCAACCTGTCTCAGCTCCCCTGTCCGCAGGGCCATCCTCCCTCTTTCCTGTGCACATCATCTCCTGGAAAACCTGTTCCAGAAGACATGGGGATAGAACCCTCACCGTCCTTCCCCTCCCTCTGTCATTTCCCCCGAATGCTCCTGTGGCTCCAGACTTCCACCTGTTGACAGAACAATGGATTCGAGGAGGCAATGAAGTCCCGGGAAGAGACAGTAACTTGCTGAACGCGACACAGGGTGTCAGAAAGGTTCTGGGGCCTTAGGTCCAAGATCTAGGGATTCCCAGGCCCCACCTCCTTCTGCAATTCCATGGCCTGTGATCCTCTGTCCCAAATGCCACCCATAATTAGAAGTTATAATCCTGTAATTCCATGATGACATCTTTGAACTTAAATATACCTTAAAACTACTTTTTTTTTTTAATGCTAAAAGCAATTGAACCAAAAAGAATTTTCCCCCACTCTAACCTCACCTGTTTCTAGTTCCCCTCCTGTCCTGCCCATCCCCTGGGGCTACTGCTCCTCACCAAAGAGCAAAAGCCCAAAGGTTGTGTCACGTGGAAGAAGGAAAGATTCCAAGTTCATTTACCGACTGGATCATTAGGCTTTTAACAATCAAGAACTGATTGTCCTGTGTTAACAGTTTCACTTCCCTATTTATAATTACGAATTCCGTCTTCTGTCCTATGAGTTATATATTAAAAACACACACACACAACAATCTTTCAACCTACCCAGTCAAAGCTGGCCAACCTCCAAAAGCTATTTTTAGAATCGCTAGAACCTCCAAGGAGGCAGGGTGGAAAGTGTCACCGTGCCTCCGGGTTCGAAAGCATCTTTTGTACACAGGCCTGGCCACCTGCGGGCATCTCAGCGCCCCCACCCTGCGGGTTGGGGTCGTTTTTGAGGGACTGGGTGGTCGGGCTGTTATCCCAGAGCCAGTGGCTGGCGGTGTGCGGAGGGTCACAAGGGCGTACAAATCTCCCGCGGAGCCTGCACTTGCGGAGGGTCTCTCCAACAATCAGATAAATCCGCTCAGGCATAAAATGAGCAGGGGCGAGGCCGCGCCCTCATTTCTGCTGCGCGCACTCCCTCCCAGGCGATTCGGGGCAGAAAAGGGGGCAACGCCGGAGGTCACCTCCCACCGACAAATCTCCCCTGCCTTCTAAAAGTCGAAGAAACGTACACTGGAAGCGTTCTGGAGGCAAAAGGAGAACGTCAAGCCACTTGGGGAGGGAGATCCCTCTATCTCCACCCGCGCCCCGCCAAAAGCTTGCGTTAAAGGTGGGCTCCGGTTCCAACGTGCCGCAAGGCCACGGGCGTCCCCCAAACTAGGCACTGATCCCTTTCCCAGTCGCGTGGGACTGCCCGCCGGGGCGGCCACAAGCACCCCTCCTGGCCCCCAGCCTCCACCGCCACCTGCGTGGGGCTGCCCCCAGGCACCCCTCCCCGCCCTCAGCCCCGGAAGCCACCTGCACTGTGCCGCCGGGTACACTGCCGCCCGAGCCCACACCGGGAGCCTCTGCCCCGCCCTCCCCGGGCCAGTGCGCCCCCTCCCCCTCCCGGCCTGGTCGACCCCGGCCGCGCGCTCCCACAGCCCCCTCCGCAGCCTGGCTGCAGCAGATATGGAGCTCTCGGTAGGCTCCCCGCCCACCCGCAGCCGCCCACCTTCCGAAAGTAGCTGTCGCTCTCCTTTTCCAGCGCCTGGGGGGCCGCGGGCAGCAGAGCGTCGGTCATGCTTGCAGCAGGGGCGCGGAGGGCGGACTGAGCGAGGCTCCGCGGCGCGTCGGCACCGGAGGGCGCTGGGATCCGCCCGGTCCCGCCCCGCTAGCGCGGTCACCCCTTCAGCCCCGCCCCAGGGCAGGCTAGCAGCCCTGGAGACCCAGCAGGGTCCGCGGAGACCACGCCCCCGGCCCCGCCCCGGCTCCGGATTGGCGGGGCGGAGCCGCGCCCCAGCTCCGGGGCTTGCGGCGGAGAGAGGTGGAGCCCCTGGGTACCTCGCTCGATTTCTAATCTGGGGTTCGATACTGTGTCAGCTCTGTGGCGCAGAGGCGGGCCCGGGGTCTCCGAGGCCGCAGCAAGGCCGGAGCTAGGGACCCGGCCCCTTGTCTGGAGCCCCGGGGGTAAACGCGGTGCTCCGGGATGAAGTGGCGGCCCCTCTCTGAAGGAGCACGGACGCCACGGGGTCTGTGATCAAACCGACGCCACGTAGAAGGCGCGGCGGGAGTGCTGGATCTTAGACCGAGCGGCCAAGAACAGCTTCCGACTCGGGGGGACCCGGGCCCGAGTCGGAGACTCTAAGGGAGTGTTGGCTGCGCCCCTGCGGGCCTTACTGGGTGACTCAGACCTTTTGGCGTGGCGGTCAACCCTACTCTTCGCTGCAGAGACTAGGCAGATCCACTGGGGGTCGCGGACCGCGCTGGGGGGTGGGGGGGGTTTCCACAGAAAGTATCTTGTGACGCGAGACTGGGCAGATGTCCTTGAGTGCCTTTAACTACCACTTCAAGCCTCAGTTTTCTCAGCTGCAAAATGGGGTCAGATCGTGCTCTCTCTCGAACTGGCCGAAAGTATTGAGACGAAAGTGCACCCCTTAGGCTGTGGTGTAGAACGCGCCTAGCTTAGGAGTGAAAGGGGAACCCCTGGGTTCACACCACCCTCTCACCCACCCACCGCGCGTTGACCCATGGACTCTGGGAGCAGATGCCTGGCGAACAGAGAGCCCAGACCCTGCGGCGGGAGTCGGAACCCCCCCGCCCGCAACGCTCGCGGGGCCACGCCCCCTCGCACAGGGGTCTTGCAATCCCTAACCCCCCTCCCCCAACCGAGGGACGCTTTTGCGCGGTTGCTGCTGTGTTTGGCGGTCTCCGCGGATGCCGCAGGTAGAACAGAACACAATCTGCTTTCAAAACAAGCCAACCATTTCCTTTTCTTCAAAAAAACCGGGGGGGAGGGGAGGTGGGCGGCGGAGGGGAAGGGGGGCGAAGTGTGTGCATCAGGGGTTGTTTAAGAGTTTTAAAGTAAATAGTGGCAACAACCAAGGACAAACGATCGAGTAAATGTAAAACAAAAAACAAAAGAACCCTAAAACAAAAAAACCCTCCTCACCACTGCCTGCAGAACTCTGAGACGCAGCGCAAGAAAAGGCATTTCCAGAAAGGACTGTTTTAATTCTAGGAACCTGAAGAGTCTTAACCAGCTCAGAGCTAGGACAGGTGTTCAGGAAACTCTGGTGCAAAAACTCCCGTCTCTCTTAAGGTCAGAAATGAGTATTAAACTAATGTCAGCATATGTCGGTCATCCTGTAATAAATCCATTGTCTTGGAAATGCATCACGTGCTGCTGCGAGTTTAAAAACAGGGTGGCTCAGTGGGTTAAAGCCTCTGCCTTAGGCTCAGGTCATGGTCCCAGGGTCCTGGGATTGAGCCCCACATCAAGCTCTCTGCTGAGAGGGAGCCTGCTTCCTCCTCTCTCTCTGCCAGCCTCTCTGCCTACTTGTGATCTCTGTCTGCCAAATAAATAAATAAAATCTTAAAACAAACAAACAAAAAAACAAACAAAACCAGTCTCTTCTGTTTCAAGGATCCTAGGGAAGCAGATCACTCTCTCTTACATCTGTACTATTACTACTACCAATAATAAAGTTAATAACAGAACCTCTGCTCTAATCATTGAAAGTTCATAGAGATTATGTTTCATTCTCATGACTCTTTGGCAATAAAAGGATTAAATAATCTTCATTTTACCCAGGAGAAGACCAAGACTCAGCAGAGTCAAGTGGGCAAGGGCACACTCCCTATTAGTGGGTAAGATCGGTTTTGGTTCAATGACTTCAGTCATTCCCTATCACCTTCAGTTTTTTGTCATCTCCTACCACCTTGAAGCCCCAATTGCCTTTACAATACGTGACATATATGTGTCACTTGCACTATTACTGACTTAATAGTCTCCTTAAAATTTACTCACTTTATTTAAACAGGCTTTATTTGAAAAGACAACTATGTCATAACCGTAAGTGGGAAACCAGGGGTATCTTGCCCTATGGGGACATACCTCATAAAAATGAATGGGGAGGGGGGCGACTGGGTGGCTCTGTTGTGGAGTGTCTGACTTTCCACTCAGGTTCATGATCTCAGGGCGCTGGGATGGAGCCCCATGTGGGCCTCCGCACTCAGCAGGGAGTCTGCTTCTCCCTCTGTGCCTTTCCCTTCCCCTGCTCACGTGCTCTCTTTTTCAAATAAATAAATAAGATCTTGTTTTAAAAAGTGAATACAGGGATGTGTGGGTGGCTCAATCAGTTAAGCATTGAACCATTGGTTTCCGCTCAGGTCATGATCCCCCCCACTCAGGTCATGATCCATGATCACTAGGTCATGGGAATGAGCCCTGCGTGGGGTTACTCGCTGAGGAGGAGCCTCCTTGGGATTCTCTCTCTCCCTCTGCCCTTCCCCTCTCCCCTCTCAGGCATGTACTCTCTCTATTTAAAAAAAAAAAAAAAATGAATACAGCAAAACCCATAATCTGTTATTTAGTATAGCCTAAAACCATTGCCTTCCTGAGCTGCTTTTTTGATTAAAAAGGAAAAACAAGAGAAAGAGGCATAATGTTAAAAACACACCAGCCCACCCTCACGCTGTCTCCTGGGTGTCCTCAGAGGAAAAGGAGCACTTTTCTGTGAGGCCCAACAGGCCACACTAGCCACCTAAGAGTCACTCCTTGGGGCTATGCGTAATCAGATATCTCTAGTATTCTCATGGCTCATGCGGGGGGTCCCATGGCCGGAACCCCATATCCCTGATCCCACTATGATCAGGAAATGAGAACTGTTGTTGCTGACCCAGCAGGAGAGTAACATCTAGCCTTCAATTTGTCACCCCCGCTGGTGGTATGTGTCACAAGACCCGTCAACGAGCCCCTGTGTTCATAACAAAAAAGCTGGCATGAGAATTTCTGAGGTAGGCATAAGGTTAAAATCTGAACTGCAAACAACAGTTTTTGTCAAGTCCTCATCTTACCCTCTGACTGAGGCCAGTGCTTGACTGTCCAGGGACCCAGTTCCTCCAAGTAAAATGCAAATCCCACCACCTAATAACTGCTCTTTGACAAAAGGAATATTGGCTTCTCTGATGTACATCTCCTCTGGGAGAATCCTGTGAAATTTGCCAAATTAAAAGCAGAAATTACAAGGTAATACTTACATGACTAAAATTCATTGTAAATTATAGACCAGATATTGCAATTCTTATTTTAAAATTCTTAGGAACTGGGGCACCTGGGTTGCTCCGTGGGTTAAGCCACTGCCTTCGGCTCAGGTCATGGTCTCAGGGTCCTAGGATCAAGCCCCACATCTGGCTTTCTGCTCAGCAGGGAACCTGCTTCCTCCCCTCTCTCTGCCTGCCTCTCTGCCTATTTCTAATTTCTTTCTCTCTCTGTCAAATAAATAAATAAAGTCTTTAAAAAAATTCTTAGGAACTGAAGCCATATGGTGCCGTGGAAGTATGCCAATGACAGAGGCCACCTCAAGCTTGGCAAGCTCTGCCACTGAGTCACCTTGGCCAGATCCTTTAACCCCCTGTGGCTTCAGTTTCCCTAGCTATAAACTATGGTCTTTATTTTATATATATATATATTTTTTTTAATTTTTATTTATTTATTTTTAAAGATTTTATTTATTTATCTGAGAGAGAGAGAGAGAGAGAATGTGAGAGGGGAGAGGGTCAGAAGGAGAAGCAGAGTCCCCGCTGAGCAGGGAGCCCTATTTGGGGTCTTGATTCCAGGACTCTGGGATCATGACCTGAGCTGAAGGCAGTCCTTTAACCAACTGAGCCACCCAGGCGCCCCCCCTTCTTTAAAGATTTTATTTGTTTATTCATGAGAGACACACAGAGAGAGAGAGGCAGAGGGAGAAGCAGGCTCCACAGGGAACCCGATGCTGGACTGGATTCTAGGACCCCAGGATCACGACCTGAGCCGAAGGCAGATGCTTAACCATCTGAGCCACCCAGGCATCCCTATAAACTATGGTCTTACACGCAGCCGTTTGCTGCATACTTACTCTATGCCAGGCACCGTGCCATGCCCTTGGTGTGCATTATCTCAGTTGGTCCTCCCACAACCCTAGAAATGGGTACTTAGCATGCCCATTTCACAGAGGAAGAAGCTGAGGCTTAGAGGTCACCAGCCTGATAAGCTAGACTGTCTGGTGCTGTATCATACACAATGCTACATTACACTGTTCCTGTGATTTAAAAGGAAGGCTACTTTGGCATACTGAGAAGAAGTGATTAAGGAGTAAAACAAATGAGTGACAGGTGGCAAAAAATGCCAAGTATTGGTGACAATGTGGAGCAACCAGAATCTCATACATCGTGGGAGTATAAATCCTTAGGATCACTTTGGAAAACTGGCATTTTCTAAATATATCTAAAGTAAATATATGCCCAACTTGTGATCCAGCATTTCCAACTCTAGGTAGATAACTCACGGAAATGCCTGCCTGGGTTGTGTTCACAGTAAAACATGCCCAAGAATGCTCACAGCTGCACTTTCCTTTCTTTTAACTTTTGTTTATTTATTCATGAGAGACAGAGAGAGGCAAAGGGAGCCCGATGTGGGACTCGATCCCAGGACTCAGGATCACGACCTGAGCCGAAAGCAGGTGTTCAACTGACTGTGCTACCCAGGCACCCGGTCCTTTGCAAAATAGCCCTTACCTAGAAAATACTTACATGCCCATCAACCCAATGGTAAAATGAGTAATTGTGGCATACTCACATAATGAAAAATTTTACACAATGAAAATGAACGCAATGAATATGTTGTGAACAATATACTTTGCCCACAGAGATATCATTGAGCAAAAGAAGTCAGAAAATACTGTATGATTCCATTTTATATAATGTATAAAGCAGGCAAAAAAAATTAGTCCATTCTGGGACTTTCTGCTTCTGGGACTCAGGAAAATTTGCACTTCTTGATCTGCCTATTGTTACATGAATATGTTTACTTTGTGAAAATGAGTAGAACCGTGTGCTTATGATTTGTACACTTTTCTGTATATATGTGATATTTCTTTTTTTAGTGATTTATTTGAGAGAGAGAGCACGCACACACGTGCACATGTATGAGTGTGCACGAATGGGGGGAGGGGCAGAGGGCGAGAAGCTTCAAGCAGACTCCCCGCTGAGCATGGAGCCCTCCGTGGGGCTCCATCCCATGACCCATGTGATCATAACCTGAGCTGAAACCAAGAATCCGAAGCTTAACTGACTGAGCCACCCAGGCGGCCCTATATGTGATAGTTCAATACGTTCAATAAGAAAACCCAATGCGAGGGCACCTGGGTGGC
Organism: Enhydra lutris kenyoni; assembly: GCF_002288905.1. Taxonomy (NCBI): domain Eukaryota; kingdom Metazoa; phylum Chordata; class Mammalia; order Carnivora; family Mustelidae; genus Enhydra; species Enhydra lutris. The sequence continues at coordinate 3,006,067 of NW_019154169.1, forward strand.
TCAGTCATTAAGTGTCTGCCTTTGGGTCAGATCATGTTTCCAGGGTCCTGGGATGGAGCCCCTTGTAGGGCTTCATGTTCAGCGAGGGAGCCTGCTTCTCCTTCTCCCTCTGCCTACAGCTCAGCTCCTCTGCTTGTCCTCTCCCTTTCTCTGTCAAGTAAATAAATAAAATCTTAAAAGAAAACTCAATGCAGGAAAATGAATGACACTGATTCCAAAGTATGTAAAGCAGGTTTCCTCTTTGTCACAAATGACCATCCCACCACCAGCACTGATGTATGGACCACGAGGAAGAAATTACTCCATACCTCGGTGATTCAGCACATCTTCCTATCTGTAGTTTTCTGATAAGATCCTGAGATTTGTCCCTTTTTGCATGTCTAAGTAAGAAAGGAAGGGTCTGGGGCATTTGGGCTGCTACAGCTTGTATAAAACCATGTTGCCTTTAGGTTCCTCCTGCTGAGAATCAGGAATATGAGGCTGTAAGGGACCAGGGTCACAGATGGAGCATCCAGTCACCTAAAAATACCCAGGAGACAACTGAGAGCCACTCTTTGAGGAAGCTACAGGGACTCTGAACGGCCCTTGTTCCCCTGAACCTTAGCGATCAGGAATCAGAGAGTGGTTCTTACCATTTTACCAAATGCTAATGATTGTCAGGGATCCAATTGAGTAAAACTCTCAATAATGACTTTATTGGGTTTTTCTTGCCTCATTAAAAGCTATAAACTGCAAAAAAATAGGTTTGGGTAATTTAGAAATAAAATCATGGACCTTCATGATTTGTCTGGGTGTATGGATTAGTCGCCAATCTTCTTTACTGTCAATATCTACCTTTAGACTCATAATGACAGTTGATGGGCTGATGACCCTGGAGCCCTTCAGATTCAAGAAACAAAAAGATGCCTTTCCCTTAGTACATTGGTACACACTAATACATACATTTAGAATCAAAACCGAGCCATTGACATAAAAATGTTTTGGGGAAACAAAAAACAACCCAGAGATGTAGCCAAAAGCAAAAACTCAAATGGTACAATGTTGTATACGTGCATCCGTTCTACCCTGGTTTCCTTTGATCTGTGGCCACCATTGTTGCTAGTTTCTTCAGGGAGTTTACTGGAGACACGCTATGCTTATTGTAGTACATATGTGGATGTACCCACACTGTGGATATAGTAGCCACAATCAATTTGGCTATTTGTGTTTTCTTTCACTATTACTGGCAGCACCCTGTGTACTCTGTCTCAGCCCTTGTTTTGCTCATTTAACAGCAAATGTTGGAGATCATGCCTCACTCGCATTTTTTTTAATGACTTAGACCATTCCAGCACATGGGTTATTCTAGTTACCTATGGCTGTTAGCAAATTACTCCAAATTATAATGGCTTAAAATACGAACAGTTAGCTTACTGTTATCTCTCAGGGTTCCCAGAGGCGACTGAACTCAGCCACGAGGTCTTGCATGCAGCTGTAGACATGCATGCAGCTCCTGCTGGAACTGGAGTCATTTCGAATCTCCTTCACGCAAACATCTGGCCTTAGTTGCTGATGGTTAACTGGGGCCAGGCTAGGTCACAGACCTACACAAAGCCTCTCCTTGTGGCCTGAGCTTCCTCACAGCGGGGAGACTGGATTCCAGGGCCAGCATCCCAAACTGAATCTGCAAATTTCCCTAAAGCTTGGGTATAGGAGAGGTACTGTCACGACTTTCACTGTAATCTTTCGGTTAAGCAGTTATGGAGCCTAAATTCAAGGAAAGGGGACATAGACTCTATTCTCAGTGGGAGGGGTCAAACAATTCTGTGGCTATTTTTAAAACTCGTTTTAAAACATCTTTTGTTTTTTAAAGTCATGTACCACAACCATGATTTATGGTACATGGCTAGTTATTCATCCCTTTTCTTTTTTTTTTTTTTGTAAAGATTTTATTTATTTATTTGACAGACAGAGATCACAAGTAGGCAGAGAAGCAGACAGATAGAGAGAGGTGGAAGCAGGCTCCCTGCAGAGCACAGAGCCCGATGTGGGGCTCGATCCCAGGACACTAGGACCATGACCTGAGCCGAAGGCAGAGGCTTTAACCCACTGAGCCACCCAGGTGCCCCCATCCCTTTTCTTTTTCAAAATTATTTATTCAGTGCTTACTATGGGCCAAGCACTGTTCTAAGCTCTGAAGATACAGCAAAGAAAATAAGAAAAACCGATCCAAATCAATGTTCTTGTGGAGCTTATAGTTTGGATGGAGACAGAAAGACAATAGACATAATAAATAAGTATATCAAATTACACAGAGTATTAAAGGTGAGAAGTGCTGTGGAAAAATGTAAAGTGGGGTAAGGTGGGATAGTGTTGCAAAATGGGAGTTGTTTTTATTTATTTCTAAAAGATTTTGTTTATTTGAGAGAGAGAGAGAAAAGAGAGAGAGAACGTGAGCGGGCGCACGTTCTCCTGCACTAGGGGGGGGGGAGGGGCTGAGGGAAAGGGAGAAGCAGACTCCCCACTGAGCACAGAAAAAAATAGGGGTTGTTTTAAAAATAGGGTCATAGAAGACTTCACTGAGAAAGTAACCTTTGAGCAGATAACTGAAGAAGGTGAGGGAATGAGTCATGTGGCATCTGGGAGAAGGACATTCCAAGCCAGGAGAAGAGTGAACGCAAAGGCTTTGAGATCAGCGGGTGCTTAGAGTTAGTGCTCAAGCAACAGCCCCACTCCCAGAGATTCTGCTTTGGAAGCCCTGGGGGATGGATAAAGGGAATTTTAACAACACCTTGGTGTTTCTGACTCATCCCAGCTCCTGACCCTCATTTTGAAAACCTGGGCTTCCCGATCTGGTTTTCATCTCAACCTCACCCCTTACTAGTTGAGTTTCGTCTTTCCCCTCTGTAAAAAGGAGTTTGGGGGTTTGGGATGACAGCACCCCATTTGAGAGATGGCTCTTTCTTTAGGTTCCATAGGGACGTCCTGAGGGTCCCCACTGCCCCTCACAGCAGCCTTTTACAGGTCTGTTGGCTTTTTGTTTCCCCTTTCTCGTCTTCTTTCTCTTTTTAATATTCTTCCCCTTTTTCTTTTCCTTTTTCCTTCCTTCCCTCCTTCCTCTCTCACACACACCCTTTCTCTCTTTCTCCCGAGTTCCCTTAACCATGGACATCGGAGTACCAGAGTTTGGGAATCCTTCCCGAGGTTTGGAAAGGGACTCCACCTATGCAAACCTAAGAGTGATATATACAAAGCGCGTGAGCGTATCAGGAAGGACAGGCACTTTCCCAGCAGGTGGCGGGGTGGGGGTGGGAGTGAAAGGAGTGAAGGTGGGACCGGAGGTTGCCGGCAGGGAGGGGCGGGGTCGGGGGCCAGCGGGTGGGGGCGGGCATACAACACCGGGCAGCACCCCCGCGGCGGGACTTCTGGGTGGCTTCCAGCTTCTCCCAAGCGCCTCCTCCTGACCGGCTCAATGCGGAGCTAGGATGGGATGTCTTGGCTGGCAGAGCCCCCGAGGCAACTCCTGCGGCGTCCGGCTCTGGTTAAGACCGGGTGGAGAACTACCAAGCGCGGGGCGAGTGCAGGCTCGCCGGCACGTTCCTGCACCAGCACTCACAGCTTCGTTTAGGTTCGCGGAGAAAGGGCTGAAGGCTTTAGGCCCTTCGAGGCATCCGTAGCGAGGGGGCGGGGCCCGAAAGGGAGCAGCATGGCGGCGCTGGACAGTGACAGCGATGAGGACTTAGTCAGCTATGGGACAAGCCTGGAGCCGCTGGAAGAAGGTGCGGGCCAGATTGGTCGCTGGGGTCTGTGAGAAACAGGTCCAGGATTCCGGGCAAAACCGCTCAACCCTGTGCCGGGTCTCGGGTGGCCCCGTGGGCAAGGCTCTCTCGCTACTGGTGTCGGGAACAGAGACGAGAGACGTGCGGTGTGCTTTGGGGTGCTCACGTTCTGGAGGGATGGATAAGAGACCCTGAGGGGTGGGAAACAGAAAGATGACGAAACAGGCTCGCGTGAGAACCGGGGTGGGTGGTCGGGCATTGTCTTCCCTAGAAAAGGACGTTTGAGCTCAGACTTGAAACAGGAAGGAACCAACCATATGAAGATTTGGGTAGAAGAACATTTGAATCAAAGGGAGCAGCGGGTGCAAAATTTCTGAAGTCAGAGCCAGTTTGACAAATTGAGGGACAGGCAGGACTGGTGGGGGTGGAGCCGACACCAGTGGGAGACTGGTAGAGATGATGTCAGAGGGGGAGGCAGGGGCTGCATCTACATAGTATGTAAGGATGTTTGGATTTTATACTAAGTGTTGAAGAGTCATTGTGGGGTTTTACACAAGGGAGAAATGTATATTTTTAAGATTATTTAGCCCTCGATTTTGAGAATAGGCGGGCTGGGGAGTGGTGGGCAAAACTGATTGAGGGAGATTAGCAGAAAGAGAAAGAGGTCTTGAGATGATGATGACTTGGACTGGGGTGTTAGCAGTGGAGGGGACAAGTAATGGTCTGGGTAGAGGTGTAGGTTGAAGGCAGAACAGACCAGACTTGCTGCTGAAATATAGAGGTGAGGGTAAAGTGAGGTAAGGTTCCCTCCCATGTTTCTGGGCTGATCCGTTAATGACTCGATTTGTTCAGTAATGAGTGCCCGGTAAGAACTGATGGCAGTTCTAGTCCGGTGGGAAGGACCAAGGAAGCATGGTGGCTAGGAGTTACTTGCAAGCCTTCTGTTGGTGGGATCTTATTTTCCACCCTGATCACATTTTACCAGGTTAGTTGTACTTCTGTACTTTCCACTGATTACCCTTTTGTTTCCTACAAGCAGTTCCAATCATTAGAAAATTTTACTGGACGCTGGCCCTACTTCTACTCTCTGCTTACCAAAGACAGAGGGACACTAGTCTTCTGAAAGTTTCTTATGTGTTTAAGGACAGCTCTTGGATTTCCTCTAAGACATCTCTGTACTGCACTCAACACCCTTTAATATATTCAGTTTAATTTTTTTAAAGATTTTATTTATTTTTTTGACAGGTATAGTGAGAGAGGGAACAGAAGCAGGGGAAGTGGAGGGAGAATCAGGCTTCCCACTGAGTAGGGTGCCCAATGTGGGGCTCAATCCCAGGACCCTGGGATCATGACCTGAGCCAAAGGCAGACGCTTAATGACTGAGCCACCCAGGCACCCCAATATATTCAGTTTAAAGCCCTTGAAACCCCAATTTGTCAGAGCCTTTCTCTAAGTATGGGACCAGAGTGTGGGTGGAGCAGGGCTACCATTGGTATGTCCTTCATTCTAGACTGTACTTCTTCATTTTTTATTTTTACTATTTTTAAAAGATTTTATTTGACACAGAGAGAGAGAGCGAGAGCACAAGCAGGGGGAGCAGCAGGCAGAGGGAGAAGGAGTGCAGGCTCCCCATTGAGCAGGGAGCCCAATGTGGGGCTTGATCCCAGGACCCTGGGATCATGACCCGAGCTGAAGCCAGTTACTTACCCGACTGAGCCACGCAGGTGCCCTAGACTGTAGTTCTTTAACATAGGCTAAGATCACATTAACTTTACTGGCAAACACATCACCTCATGATCTCAAAGAATTTGTTGACAGAGATCCTGTATTGGAAGAGTTTTAAATCTAGTTGAAACAAAAGTAGGAGTTTTGTAAGTGCTACCTTATATGATATAGACAGGAAATAGCCTACACAAGCTGGCAGAGATCCCTGAGACAGCAGGATGGGATTCCTTGAAAACTGGTAGATCTCGCTATTCAGAAAGAGGGCAGGGGGTAAACATGCATGGGTGAAGGTTATTACAGCCAGGCTGGGCAGCTGTTAATACATTTCTATATTTCTGGTTTTACCCTTGTTTCCTTGTGAGTGACATATTGTAAGCCATCAACTATTTGACCTACATTCTTCTAATTCTTCCTCTTTGATGATGCACAGAATCTGAAATGAAGTCTAATGACCTAACCACACTTTTGAAATGGAAGTAAGGGGCATTGGATTTGTAGACCCTTTATGCCCCCAGCCTCAGATCATTCTTTAACTTCTCAGCATTGGTAGTTTTGAAGATTGAGTCATTGTTTCCTATGCACTTTGATGTGTAAATGCACTCTGAGTGCATTTTACGGTATAACATACTAGACCAATAATCACTTTTCCTTCTGCTTTGAAGTTTTAGTGACAGGTTAGATAAACATTGGTAGAGGAGGGACTCTACTCCTTAATTAAAGTTGCTGCTACTGAGAGGAAGTTTTACTGGTTAAGAGACAGCGGCCAAACTCTCTGTCACACACAGACCCTAGACACATAGGCTCTCTGGCCTGGAGGGAAGAGGGCACCAGTACTTACCTCTCTCATTAGATACTTTAGGTGCCTCTGGAGTTCTCCTCATCTCTGGTTCATCTTGTACTCAAGATTAACTTAAGGACAATTTTCCTCCTTGACGTTATGACTCTCCCACTTAAGACTATCTATGGTTTCCCCTCACTGCCCGGATATACCACAGACCCTGAAGTACTGAGTTCAAGGCCTTCTGCACTATCTGCCCTTCTAGTTCCATCTTCTGCTCCTTGCCTGCCTTCCAGTCAGACTAGACTACTTTTTCAAAACATCTGATGTTATCTTTCTAGACTTCCTGTTTACTGAATTAATGCTTCTGTTGGGAATTGTGTCTCTATCAGTAGCTATCAGATCCTGCTCACGAGGGAGACTATGAAGTGGTTCTTGTACATCATCGGAAGAGTTCCTGTATATTCAGGTCTCCTCTGCTGGGCTCTGAGGGCCCTGGAAACAGGGACAGAGTTGTGGTTGGTTTTCTACACCCAGAGCCTAGTACAGGGCTGCTTCCATGGTGAAAGACAGTCCAGGTGATGTCCCTGGCTTGGAAGTAGAATTGAGATCTGATTGCAACTTTGTGCTTATTAGCTGTGGACATTGGAGCAGTTACTGAATCAGATCAGAGCACCCTTATCGGGTACGATGAGTGAGATAATACGTGTGAAAAGAAGGGATTAGTTGTTATTAGTAGCAGTAATTATAAGAGGGCCTGGCTAAAATGTCGCCTCCTCCCCGGAGTTCTTTCCTGATGTGATTAGAGGTGGCGTCTCCCTGTGGGGCTCCTGCCGGCCGTGCTGGTCGGCCCTCAGGATCTGCCGCCACAGGTTCCACCTAGTTGTCTCTAGATCTTATCCCCCCTCCTGATTAAGAGCACCTTGAGAACCGAGTAAGAATAGCACCTCGCATTGGCAGGCCCTGCCCAGTGGTTCTCAGTCGGGGCTGATTTTGCCTCTCGGAGGACATTTGTCAAAGTCTAAAGACATTTTTGGTTGTCAAGCCGGGCGGGGGGAGCCATGCTTCCTGGCTGGGGTCTGGCGTTCCAAGTCAGGGGTGCTGCTGACCATCCCACGGTTCACGGGACCGTCCTATCACAAAGAATCAGCCAGTGCTGACTGCCAATAGCTGAAGTTGAAAAACCTTGCCTTAGCCAGGAATCATGCCAGGGGCACGAGTGGGAGTGGATCGCGTGAAACGCATTTCTAAGCAACAGTGACAATCTTGGATTAGGGGGCCCAAGTTGTAATTCAGCTCTTTAGAGTGAAATGAAATTGTAGCTGATATTGACCGAGCTTCGCTATGACTAGACACTGTGCTCAGGCCTCTGCATGTGCGCCAGCCTACCAGGTAGGTTCTGTTCCTCACCCTACCTTTATTTCTTATTTATTTATTTTTTATTATGTTCAGTTGACCACTGTAGAGTACATCATTAGTTTTTGTTGAAGTGTTCAGTGATTCATTAGTTGCGTGTAACTCCCAGTGCTCATCACAGCACGTCCCTCCTCAGTATCCATCACTCAGCTACCTCATCCCCCCATCGCCCCCTTCCCTACTTTTACAGTTGTGGGGGGTGAGGCTTAGAGAGCTCAAGTAACTTACCCAAGTTCACCAAGCTAGCAGTAATAAGAGAGGGAGATTTGAACCCAGATCTCCTGGTCTTCAGAACCTGAGCTTTTGACTCCCCTGCTATGGGTTATACTCCAGAAATGACTTAAAGACCTCAAAAGTTACTAGGAAGAATTTAGGACTCCAAGGCCATAAGTTCCTCTACTTTTTGTTCCACCTTCCAGAAGGAGTAACTGGCTTAATTATTGAAATAACAGGTACACATGGGCTTTCCTACTGTATATCATAATAATAGTAATAGTAATAATAATAATAACGGCAGCTAGTATTTTAAAAGTGTTTATTGTGTATCTCTTCTTGCTAAGCATTTTATAGGCATTATCCTACTCCATTTCCATAACAACTCTATGAAATAGCTATTGCTATTCATGTTAGGGGGCAAAGAGAAATCAAGATGATGGAAGTCCTGGTGCTGGGAAGGTCGGGTGAGAGCGCTGTGGCTCTCAACTCCCCGCCTTTAACTGCTGCTCTATTACTTGCTTTCTGTGCTGAATGTTTGAAAATAACTTGATGGTTACTTTTTATTTTAAATAGATTCAGAATTCTGAATTGCAGTTGATAAAATGAGGCCGTGATGTATGTCATAGGACCTGAAAGTTTAAACTTAAGGAACTTTTAGACTTTACTGAGTTCCTTTTTGCTTGTGTGTTGTAGCAACCCATCCCTGCTCAGGAGAGCAGGAAAAGGATTAAGTCTAAAGAGTAGTAACTATGGAATCAGGAGATTGCCAGAAATAAGGAAACTCTTAAGATTTGGGGAGAACAGGCAATATCAAAGGAAAAAATCTGGACTCGGGATGCTGTGAAGTTCTAGAAGAAATACAGAAGGGTTCCTTCTGTCCCAAAGCTCTGCGTGCCAAGTGTCAGCCCAGTGACTTGCCTCCAGCACTGCCTGTGGAGTTTACCTCCAACTGTTGGAACCTCCCCACCAACCAGCATGTAATTCAGTTTACATGTTAGAATTTTGTGGGAATCAGGCCATTCTTGCTGAAATGTTTATCTGATGCAGATAAGAAATATCTATATTTGCCTTAGAACTCTAAAGAAGCTTGATATCATGTGTTACTTTCTAAACTATATAAGCAGGTAAAGTCTAGGAGTAAAAAACTTAGTTAAAATTGTTACAGTTGGGGAGCGCCCGGGAGGCTCAGTCGGTTGAGCACTCTTACTTTCAGCTCAGGTTGTGATCTCAGGGTGGTGGGATCCAGCCCTGCATTGGGCTCTGTGCTCAGTGTGGGGTCAGCTTCAGATTCTCTCTCCCTCTTCTACTGTCCCTCCCCACCACTCTCTCTCAAATAAATAAATAACTCTTTTAAAAAAATTGTTCTATTTGAAATTACAAGAAGTGAACAGTTCATTATGTTTAAGAAATGACATTTTGTCTAAAGATTTTATAATCCACCATCCCCTTCTCTCTTACCCGAAATATTTTTTTCAGGTGAAAGACCAAAGAAACCAATTCCTCTTCAGGATCAGACTGTCAGAGATGAAAAAGGAAGATATAAACGATTTCATGGAGCGTTTAGTGGAGGTTTCTCTGCTGGGTACTTCAATACTGTTGGCTCAAAGGAAGGTATGATTTTCCTGCTTGGAGCTCTAAAACTGCTGAAGCAAATGACTGAAATAGCATAAGTTTTCTCCCCCTCTTCCACCTCTCCCTTTAAAAACAAAAACAAACAAACAAACAACTTTCTTTAAACACTTTAATATACACACACCATAGACTTTTGTGTTCTTTCAGCCTTTGGCATGTTTGCAAGAGTCCACTGGTGTGTCGTTCATTACAATCTAAGAGGGAAAGTTTTCCTTCACTTAAAAAAAAAAGATGCATTTTAACCAGATGTTTAAGTGATGATCATGACTTCCGTTGTCTATCCCATCTTGCCGGCAATACACGAAGTTGCTTTCACATACATTCACTTAGGTAACCTTCATCTCACATGACTCAGTGACTGAGGAGGACAGGTGTCAGAGCTGCTGTGTGGATGAGGCCACTGAGGGTCAGAGATGCTTCCTCCTAACACTGGGGACCACAGCAGCACTTGTCAGCGCCTGCTCTCTACCTGAAGAAAAAAATCAGTTACAATTTTCACATTACGCAGTAGTTAATAAGCTCTGCCTTGTTTAAAGTAATGCGTGTTTTTTAAAATGTTCTCACATAGGAACTGGAGGAAAATGGCTTTTTTATGTCCGATACAAGGGTAGGATGAACCGAGTCATTCCTGTAGCAGCTGTTAAGAAGAAGACGGAGCAGTTCTTTTATAGATATATACAATAACTTGTATAGAACAACAGTACAATAGAGATGAAAAAAGCAGTGCAGGAAAGCAAGAGCAAGCCACGTGAGAGAAATAGTTGGGGTCGATAAGGTGGTTTCAAGTTCAGTATCCAGAAAGAGCAGTTCAGTGAGCAAATGATCAAGGTATTTGAAAGTCTAGCCCAGAAATGCTAGAAAAGCTATGCAATAGTCAGCCTTACTATTAGGAAAGGCCAAGGTAAGTGACTAAGGCACTATTAAATTAGCGTACTTATTTTTAACATTAAAATGTAAAAAATGGCGGTAGGGTTTGTGAAGGAAGAAGGACTCGGATACACTGCTGACTGTTGCAATTATAGCCGTGCTGTCCGCTGTAGTAAGACCAGCTCAAGTGATTGTCGGGTAGACTGTGATAGGTTAATACTCTGCAGTATCTCTACCCTGAGGAGGACTGTGCAGAAATCAGGCAGAGACTACAGAACTCCAAAGTGGAGGAAGGCAGTAGCCTGGGAAAGCTGATCCCCATTCCTGGGTAGCTGGGGGTGTTTCCCATGCCTGCCCAGAAACCTGCTCTGCCCACTGACCAACAGGGGATCTGCCCCATATTCCTTAGGTCCATAAGACTCTCATAGGAAATGAGAGAGGAGGTGTGTCAGTTGTAGAGAAAACTAAAAAAGTATATCTTAGAAGATTACAGACACCTTTGACCTCCAGACCGTTCTCACAGTGTAAGCATGGCACATGCTTGGTGACTGTGGACAGGGAGCAGGAGTGGTGTTACAGGACTCGGGACTGGGATGGAACTGGGGGCCTTGGGTGGGCACAGCCGCCCTCAGACTAGCCAGGTTGAGTCCTTGGGCCAGGGGCCCCTGAGTGTTCCCTGTGTTGCTTCTCTGACTCGGTTCTCGCCACCCTTTCACTGCTGACTCAGGTAACCTGACATAGTATTCCGGCGATATGCTAAATAAGTTGGTATCTGTTGCTATCGTGCTGGTCTCAGAGTAGTCCTGCCTTTTAAGGTGACCTTGCACCTTTTTACTCACATCTACTTGTGAAAAGATTGCCACGTTCACTGTAATAATTTAATTATTATGTAATTATGTCCGTAGGAGCAGGGAGATTGGAAGGAGCTAGGAGTTTATAGGTATCAGGGGGTCTTCAGCCCATAACTGCAGTGTTATTGAATAATTTAGTTATAAACCAAATTGTAATATTCTAAATGCTTTTCTTCCAAGGATGGACTCCCTCTTCTTTCGTGTCTTCACGACAGAACAGGGCAGACAAAGCTGTTCTTGGTCCAGAAGATTTTATGGATGAAGAGGTGGGTATGCAGAACTTTCATGGCCACTTAGCCAGTGGGATGTGTACACTTGGCTGTTGTGGCACCTATGCTGTCCCCAGAATGTTCAATGGACAATGCCTTCTTTATTTGCGAGGCTTTATTTTTTACGTATTTGGACCAGTGTGCTCTGTACATCAATGGATTCGTGTTCACTGGGAGAACATCTTACGCTGGGGCCAGTTTCTAAAGTTAAGAGTGGAGAGGAGGGGTGCCTGGGTGGCTCAGTGGGTTGAGCCTCTGCCTTCGGCTCAGGTCATGATCTCGGGGTCCTGGGATCAAGCTCCACGTCAGGAATCTCTGCTCAGCAGGGAACCTGCTTCCCCTCTCTCTCTCTGCCTGCCTCTGCCTACTTGTGATCTCTGTCTGTCAAATAAATAAATAAATAAACAAATAAATCTGTTAAAAAAAAAAAGAGTGGAGAGGAAAGTCGTTTATAGGCAAACTTCCTTGAAAAGGCCCCAGTAGCCCCCTCAGTGCAGCACCCATGAGCTTCCGCAGTAACTGCCGGGCATGCTGCAGTTGAAGGAACCGGAAGCCACTAGACCAGCAAAGAGCGAAAGGGAGCCACATGCAGGCATCTGGGCCCATCATTAAAGCAATGATGACTGCCACCTTCTTAGGGGTAAATTGGGGCTGGTAGGGGGGAGGTGTCCTACTGGCCTGCGGGATGTTTTAAAATTAAACCTCTGTTGCCTTAAAACCTAGTTGTGGATTCATTTGTGATAAAGATTAAATCAAACACTATTAACATGCTTTAGGCTGCAGGTAAGAGGCAAGCCGAGGTCCCCTTCCTATTTGATTAGCATAATCTATAAGGAAGCATGACTCATGCAACAAGACATCTAGATGTCAGCGAGGTCCCAGGTCCTCTCTTCTCAGCCATATTCTGCAAGTCAGCTTGTCCTCATACTAGCCCTCCCTGTGGTGCCACCGTGGTAGCAGAAGTTCCAGATGGCCCATCCAGGATGCCAATATCCACTGGAAGGAGGACTTTTTTCCTTGGTTATCTTTTCTTAGGAGCAAGGAAACCATTCACATGAGTCCTGCCATGGATTTTCCCTCATGTCTGCTTGGGCAGATTGTTTTTTTTGTTTTTTAAGATTTATTTATTTATTTTTAGAGAAGGTGAGAGAGCACACAGTGTCGAGGAGGGGAGAGAGGAAGAGAGAAAATCTTGAACAGACTCCCCGCTGAGTGGGAGCCCAACGTGGGGCTCCATCTCCCGATCCTGAGATCATGACCTGAGCCCAAACCAAGAGTCAGACGCCAACTGAGGCACCCCCACCCCCCAGGTGCCCCGGGCGGGTTGTTTTACCTGCTCATTCTTTTTTTCAATTTTTAAAATTTTTTTTAATTTTTTTTAAAAGATTTTTATTTATTTATTTGTCAGAGATCACAAGAAGGCAGAGAGGCAGGCAGAGAGAGAGGGGGAAGCAGGCCCCCTGCTGAGCAGAGAGCCCGATTCGGGACTCAATCCCAAGACCCCGATCTCATGACCTGAGCCAAAGGCAGAGGCTTTAACCCACTGAGCCACCCAGGCGCCCCTACCTGCTGATTCTTAAATCAGTCCTTGGCAAAGGAAATGGGCTCCAAAGACTGGCTTAGAAAAGACATGAACCCCCCATTTGCCAGCCTTCCTCTGGTCCCAGCACATGTACTGGCACACCACTCGGGGAGTGCATGGTGGCAGAGAGGAAGGCAGGCACCTGCACACTTCAGAGCTCTGTGAGGAATGCGGGAGAGGCACAGACTGCTGGAAAGGCAGCCAACAGGAAATGCGAAAACACTTCAAGGTAGCATGTAGGTGTGCTGAGGAATGCTTGCTGGCTGTGACTCTATTTGCCCTCTGCACTCTGACCTTTGAAATATTGTCCAAGAGGAACACACTTACTTACTGTAAAAGTAATTAGTGTATTTTAATTACTTCCTGTCTTCCTAGCTTGGCTGTGCCTCTTGTGGGCTCACTGAGTGGCCATTGTCATGCCCTATCCTCTGCCACTGTCCTTAGCTTAGGCAAGGGTGCCAAAGTCAGATGTAAAGTCAGCTGCTCCACTGATCTCCAGTTCAGCTGTGTAGTTTCTGTTTGTGTGTTTGTTTTTTTGTTGAAGTTTTTATTTACTCATTTATGTAATCGCTACACCCAACATGGGGCTCGAACTCAACGACCCTGAGATCAAGAGTCCTATGCTTTTCTGACTGAGCCAGCCAGGTGACCCGTCAGTTGTGTAGTTTTAATATTTTTTTTTCTTTTAAGAAATAAAGGCATCTGATGTATTACAGTTAATCACTTACCAAATGATGTAAGTAATTCTGTCTGAATTTTTTTTTTTTTTTTAAGGATCTTAGTGAATTTGGGATAGCACCTAAAGCGATTGTTACCACGGATGATTTTGCTTCCAAAACCAAAGATAGAATACGAGAAAAGGCCAGGCAGTTAGCAGCTGCTACTGCCCCCATTCCTGGAGCTACTCTGCTTGATGACCTCATAACACCAGCAAAGTGAGAATAATTTAATTCTAACTTTTCTGATCTTGGCATCACTGCTTCGCATATGTATAATGATCCTAATTATGAGTAGTTTGGTTACAAGTGGGAGAAGCCTAGCTTGAGTGCACAAGGGGGTTTTGCCAAGAGGATCTTTGCATTTTTATTGCATATGGTGTGTTCTAGAGCTCCAGTGAGTAGCTATGCTGCTGGGGTTTATGGAGGCTGGTGTGCTGTTAGGAACTGGGGTGCCTTCCCTCCCTCTCTCTCAGAAGCCTTAAGGGCTCTCTCCTGTCTGCCTCATCCTACCGGCTCTTTCTGTGTATCTCCTTATTCTGCTCTTAGGTATGTGGCCTGATGTGTCTGCCTCAGACGCATGGTTTCCCAGGCCACAGACTTGACAAGGGCCATATAGAGTCCCCAGGTATCCATTCCAAAGGCCCAGCAGAGGGGGCTTCTGATCAACTTCCCCAGGTTGGGCGTGCACCCAAATCTGGTCAGCTGTGGCTGGCACAGCAGGGCCTTGTGGAGCTGATGTGGAGGGGGGTTGGGTTGTGTTTTATTTTTTATTTTTTAATATTTTATTTATTTATTTGACAGACAGAGATCACAAGTAGGCAGAGAGGCAGGCAGAGAGAGAGAGGAGGAATCAGGCTCTCTGCTGAGCAGAGAGCCCAATACAGGGCTCGATCCCAGGACCCTGGGATCATGACCTGAGCCGAAGGCAGAGGCTTTAACCCACTGAGCCACCCAGGTGCCCCTGGGCTGTGTTTTAAGGGCTCAGACACGACAAGGGTGTGAGCTAGACAGGGACTGAAAGGCTGCTTATTTCCTACTGTCCTCTAGTATCATAAAAGGAAGTTCACATGCAATACCTTGATATCCTAGATTATCTATTGGTTTTGAATTGCTGAGAAAAATGGGTTGGAAGGAAGGACAAGGAGTTGGACCTCGAGTAAAGAGAAAACCACGCCGACAGAAACCTGGTATGTATATTGATTTCCATTCATTCTGTAGCATAGTTTCTTGTTGTTGTTGTTTTTTTGAGAGAGTGAGAGTGAGAGAGGGAACATGAGCAGATATGGGGGTGGGGTGGGGAGGTGAGGTGTGGCAGAGGCAGAGGGAGAAGCAGACTCCCTGCTGAGCAGGGCATCTGACGCAGGGCTCCATCTGCGAACCCTGAGGTCATGGCCTGGGCCAGAGTCAGCCACTTAACTGACTAAGCCATCAGGTGCCCCTGTAGCATACTTTTTTTTTTAGAAGATTTTATTTATTTATTTGACAGAGATCACAAGTAGGCAGAGAGGCAGGCAGAGAGATAGGAGGAAGCAGGCTCCCTACTGAGCAGAGATCCCGATGTGGGACTTGATCCCAGGACCCTGAGATCATGACCTGAGCCGAAGGCAGAGGATTTAACCCACTGAGCCACCCAGGCGCCCCTGTAGCATACTTTTTAATGGCTCCATGTTTCTAGAAATAAAATTGCTGGGTCAAGTTGTATGCCTGTACTGTTGACTATTGAACAAGGGGGTTAGAGGCACTAACCCTGTGGGTGGTCAGAAATCCACATATAATGTTTATTTGTTTGTTTGTTCATTTGTTTCTTTTCAAGTATAATTAACATACAGTGTTATATTTCCACATATTTCTTTTCACTCCCCAAAAACTTAACTGCTAATAGCCTACTGTTGACCAGGAGCCTTACTGATAACATAGTCGACTAGCACGTATTTTGTATGTTCTATGTATTCTATACTTTATTCTTAGAATAAAGTAAGCTATAGAAAAAAAAATTATCAAGGAAATCAGAAGGAAGAGAAAATATAGTTACATTAACTGTACTGTAAAAATTCTGTGTATAGATGGACCCGTGCAGTTCAAACTTATGTTGTTCAAATGTCAACTGTATTTTAAAACATTTCTTTAAATTTGAGTACAGTTGACACACAGTGTTACATTGGTTTCAGGTGTACATTCTAGTGATCTGACAAGTCTGAACGTTATGCTCTGCTCACCACCGGCGTAGCTACATCTGTCACCGCACAATGCTATTATAATATCATTGACTCTGTTTCCTGTGCTGGGCCTTTTAGTCCCGTGACTTACTCATTCCATAACTAGAGGCCTATATCGCCCACTTGCCTTCACCCATTTTGCTTCCTTCCCTCTAGCAATCATCAATCATCAATTTGTTCTCTGTATTTATAAACCTGATTCTGCTATTTGTTTTTTTTTTTTTTTTTTTTTTTTGGATTCCACATATGAGTGAAGTCATATGATACTTATCTTTCTCAGTCTGACTTATCTCACTTGGCATAATACCCTTTAGGTCTGTCCATGTCACAGAAGGCACGATCTCATCCTTTTTTATGGCTGTGTAGTATCCCCTTGCATACTTAGATGTACCCCATCTTTCTTATCCATTTGTTTGTTGACAGATGCTTAGGCTGCTTCTGTATCTTGGCTGTTGTAAATAATGCTGCAGTAAACATAGGGGTGCCTGTATCCTTTCAAAGTAGTGTTTTTTTGTTCTTTGGATAAATACCCAATAGTGGAATTATTGGATCACATGGTGTTTCTGTTTTTATTTTTATTTTTATCTGTATTTTTATTTATTTTTTAGAAGATTTTATTTGTTTATTTGACAGAGAGAGAGAGAGAGAGAGAGAGACCACAAGCAGGCAGAGCAGTAGGCAGAGAGAGGGGGAGAAGCAGGCTCCGTGCCAAGCAGAGAGCCTGATGTGGGGCTCGATTCCAGGACCCGGAGATCATGACCTGAGTCGAAGGCAGAGGCTTAACCCACTGAGCCACCCAGGCACCCCGGTGTTTCTGTTTTTAATTTTTCGAGGAACCTCCATACTGTTTTCTACAGTAGCTCTACCAGTTTACATTCCCAAGAGGTCAACTGTATTTTGAGGCTTTCTGTGTGTCGTGCGTAACAGCCTTCTGGAAGCATTGTACCAGTTTGTATTCCTGCTAGCACCACATGAAACCGTTTCCTACTCTTGTCAAAATTGTGTCACAGTTTGACAGGGTGATTTTCTGTTGATTTCTTGCCCTTGGTCTCCCCAGCCAGATGACAGAAATAGCTTCCTTCGGGTTCTCTGTGGTGCTGGGGCAGTAGTGGTGAGTCATGGAGCACATTATTGCCGGAGTGTGGGTGGCACACAATTCCTGAGTGATTCGACTCTGACCCTAGAGCCAGAGCAGCTTTTATAAGGGCTTCCATGAACCTCTAAATGGCCTCAGTAATTCCGGTTTCTTTATTTTCAGTCGCTTGCAACCAATGTATCTGAAATCTCTTTTGTAGATCCTGGAGTAAAAATCTATGGCTGTGCCTTACCCCCTGGAGGCTCTGAGGGATCTGAGGTATTGTATGGGATGACTGACCTTGAATTTTGTATAGAAACATCTGTTTCCTTATGAACATGAACTTTTAGGGTCGGAAATAATTTTAAAAATCAGTTGGATCCCATAACAGTGAAATACCCCCACCCTAAAACTACCTTCACGTCAGAGAATGCATTCGGCAACATGCCGCACCATACATATCCAAGTCTGTTCAGATTGTTAAAATGGCACTGTTTCTGTTAGTATCAAGAACTTGATTTAGTGATTTGTGATAGAGGAAAAGAAAGTTCGGTCAGTGTTTTGTTTGGAATTAATCATTTGAAAATAGTATTTTACAGGACTTTGCACCAGTCAGTGAGTCACCTTCATTGCACTTTTTTTTCATTGTGAGCAGGAGGAAGATGATGACTATGTGCCTGAAAATGTGACCTTTGCCCCTAAAGATGTCACACCTGTGGATTTCACACCTAAAGATAATGTGCATGGACTGGCTTACAAGGGCCTGGATCCCCACCAAGCATTGTTTGGAACTTCGGGAGAACATTTTAATCTTTTCGGTGGGGGACCCCAGGGGACCAGCAATCTTCTTGGAGAGATTGGAGTGAATAAAGGAAGAAAACTGGGAATCTCAGGCCAGGTAGAAGTTTCTGTTTCATGAATTTGGAAACGTCAACAGTGAGAATGCTTTCCATATCATATTATATATATGGTAGTCACTCATTATTCATTGACTAACAGGAAGACTTAGAAGTGGTTCTGTTTTCTGTACAGTCTTTTCTGAAGGCATGTGAAGCACACCTTCCTGATTTTACTGCTGACATCCTGTGACCTAATGTTCTTGATGGAGTTGTGTGTTCCCAGGACTGAGGACTGCTTTCCCACACCCATGTGGGGCTGAGCAGAAAAAGCACGTTTCCCCCTTTGATTTAATTAATAGTCCAATTGCAATCTGTCTCTCCAAGTTCAAGTCTAAGTTTTACTACCTCTCAGACTGTTCCCTAGTGCTGCCAGCCCCACACTGGGAACATGAGTGTACATTTCACTTGGGAGACTTGCTTTTTACCTTTGAAGAAATGCAGGGCTTTCCCTGATGGCCTGTGCTCTGACATTAATTTAGAGGCTTTTTCTTAAGTTATATTTAGCAGATTTTGTCATTGCCTTTTCTTTCCTATACATGTTTTCTCCCAGTTTTTTTAAACAAAAAGTGATGCTTGTTGAAGGCTGTGTCCCACGATGATTAGGAGTTCTTACAATAGCTGTTTCAGTAGTGGTAGCCTTCAGATCTTGCTCTCCAGCCCTGGCTACACTGAACAGTAGATGAATATTCTGCCTTTCTTCTTTTGGAGGCCCTCTTCTCCTCCTGCATTGCTGCTTGGATGTATTCTCCACACCTTCCTGTGTTAGGACCCAGACTGGTAGCTGCCGCTGGGCCCAGAGGACAGCCCCACCGCTGGAGGCCTGGCATTCACTTCTGGCCGTTGTTTCCAAGATAACTTGATTCTGTGTATCAATCTAGTCTCCCACTTCCCTTGTCTGTTGGTGACCTTGGGGTGCTAATGTGGTCTGTTTGGTCACATCCTTAAAGTAACTTTATCCTTCCACGGAGACACACCCTAAAACCTGTAATTGCTCAGTTCAGAACCTTGTTTTTGAAGGCTTTTGGTGTTGGTGCCCTGGAAGAGGAAGATGATGACATCTATGCCACGGAAACTTTATCCAAATATGACACCATTTTGAAGGATGAGGAGCCTGGAGATGGACTGTATGGCTGGACAGCACCCAGGCAATATAAAAGTCAGAAAGGTAATTCCACAGACCCACAACTGGTGGTAGGACCACATGTCAGGGTATTATAGGAAGAAGGGGTTGCGGCATTGATGCTGGAGTGTCAGCCTCTGTGGAGTTGGGAGTTGTGGGTAAAAGATGCTGGGTGAGAAACAAGATGGAGAGAAGAGAGGCCCAGGGCAAGGGGTAAGGCAGAAGCTAGATATAAACCGGGGGTGGGGTTGGGGGGAAGCCAGAGCCAGCTGTTGAGACAAGGCCGAGGTGGGGAGGGGAAAGAGGTCTGGAATCAGGGAAGGACTGAGTATGAGGGCAGGTGCTTGTGCTATGGGTAGAGGTAGCATGGGGTCAGAGGGAAGCTGGAGGACCTGGGCAGTGGGCCAAGGTAGGCCAGCTCAGGCAGCAGGTCAGAGGCTGGACATGGGGGCTTACAGCAAGGGGAGCATGGCGCCCAGCCTGTCCTCCCACTTGAGTCCCTGGCTCTTAGGAGGCTCTCATTGGGCTAGGAAGCGGACACCTCTCAATGCAACTTAGATTTCAAGTCAGAGTCTGTAGGGATTTGGATCGTATAGTTCTAAGTAGTAGTTCAGTGTTTCTTTCCAGAAAAGGTGTAGGGAGGAGGCTGTGGGACCGGTGTGAGTAACACGTGAATTGCTGTCATGTGACTGGATTTGGATGGCGGGGGGGGGGGGGGGTAACCTGAGAGGCTCATAACCTCTCTGGGCATCATTTGTAAAGTGACGATCACATCCACTCTGAGGGTCATTGTGAGGGTTAAGTGGCATAACTCCATGCTGGGCACAGTACCTGGCCAAAGACTGAATAAAGAGCACCCACTCTTCTTTGGTTAGAATAGTAAGAAGCACCTAAGTGAGGTAAGGAGGCGATTGCTGAGATAAACCATCTACAGAGACATTTCTAGCTGTCCTCAAATCAAATCTGATCGAACTCCTGTAAAATACATCTGAAACATACATGTTGGAATAATCTAAGTGAGCCAAGCATAACTTCCCGAAAGGATACCCATTTTGCATGTCTGGAAGACAAAAAGGCTCAAAACAGTTTTTAGAGGTAGTTTGCTTAAGGGCTGTGAACACACATTCTGAAGACAGACCACCTCCGCTCTAGCCCAGGCTCTGCCCGGTTCTCAGCCGTGGCCTCGGGCAGGCTGCTTCATCTCCCTGTGCCTCAGTGTCCTTGCTTGCACAGTGGGCATGACCAGGGCATACCCACGGGGCTGGTAACAGACAGAAAAGGCTTAAGACATGCCAGGCGCCTCTATAAGTGTCGGTGGCCTCTGTCATCCCCAAAAAAGAATCTAGGGTTTTACACAAGATGCTGGGAGAGCATGCACCCGAATGTTAGTTGGTGTTACCACTTCCTTTTCATTACCTCTATTTTCAAAATTTGCTACTAAGACTTTGTATTTTTATAACTTGGAAGAAAATGTGTGGGGCACCTGGGTGGCTCAGTTGGTTATGCGTCTGACTCTTGATTTCAGCTCAGGTCATGATCTCAGGGTCGTGGGTTGGAGCCCTGCATCAGGCCCTTTGCTAGGCATGAAGCCAGCTTAAGTCTCTCTCTCTCCCTCTCCTTGTGCCTTTCCCCAGCCCCCTCTTGAAAAAAAAAAAAAAGAAAAAGGAAAAGAAAAAAATTAATATATTAGTATTATAGATTATACTAACATGTTAATTATTTATTTTGATTATGTTAATGCAGTAACATAATACTCTATCATAATATATTAATATGTATTAATTATGTAATACAAATATCATTGTATATTGATTACATAATAATTATGAATCTGTAATAGATATGCATATTGAAATCTGCCTCCTGGGGCAAATCCTTGGTTTTTCCTTTATACAACACCTTTGTGCCTATTGACTGAATTCCACCCTTCCCCTCATCAAGCCCCCTCATCAAGCCTGAGCTGGTGACTTTCCCCAACCTCCCCAGGCTCCTCTTATCCCCACTCTGCTATGCCCGCCTCTCCTCTCCCACCCCAGGCACAACTATAGTTTTAACCTTAAGGTTTTTCATTGAGTGAATCTAAATTTAGCCAATCTTCATGGTTGATTTTTATTTTTTTTAACTTTAAAATTTTTTTAAAAGATTTTATGTATTTATTTGACAGAGAGAGAGTTCATAAATAGGCAGAGAGGTAGGCAGAGAAAGAGGGGAAGCAGGCTCCTCGCTGAGCAGAGAGCCCGATGTGGGGCTCTATCCCAGGACCCTGAGATTATGACCTGAGCTGAAGGCAGAGGCTTTAACCCACTGAGCCACCAAGGTACCTTCATGGTTGATTTTTAAACTACTCATTTTTTTTTCACGGTCCCTATGGCTATAATAAATATTCTGAATATTCTATAGCTCTGTCTTTATGCACATTTGTTTCTTCTTTCTTTCTTTTTAAGATTTTATTTATTTATTTGACAGAGAGCACAAGCCAGGGGGCAGGGGGAGGTGGGCAGCAGAGGGAGAGGGAGAAGTAGGCTCCTTACTGAGCAGAGAGTCCTGTGCGAGACTCAATCCCAGGATCCTGGGATCATGACCTTAGCCACAGGCAGATGTTTAACTGACTGAGCCCACCCAGGCGCCCCTGCATATGGGTTTTTGACATAACCACTGTGCTCTGGAAATCTTTGAGAATCAAAGAGCCCCATCCATGAGATTGTCTCCATAACCAATGGCCGATCCCTGGCTCCAGGTCAAGAGGGGATTGGTCATTCTGTTTCCTGAGTGATCTTTGGTGATCTTTATCTCTTGTTAGAATTTCGTCTGGGAAAAAAGCAAAAACACATTTTAATCTGAGCTGGGATTAGATTACTGGCTAACCTGGTTGTATTGTCTTCTGTGGCTTTATTTGAATAGTTGCTAAGGAAATGGGGGGGGTAGTCTCCCCCTGGTTCTTCACCTGGTTTTAGAAATGGCTCTTTGATGGTTATGATTTTATTTTTAACCATACTTGTCCTCTTCATGGTTTTTCTTGAGATTTTTTTTTTAAAGATTTTATTCATTTATTTGACAGACAGAGATCACAAGTAGGCAGAGAGGCAGGCAGAGAGAGAGGAGGGGGAAGCAGGCTCCCTGCCGAGCAGAGATTCCGGATGCGGATGCGGATGTGGGGCTTGATCCCAGGAAGGCAGAGGCTTAACCCACTGAGCCACCCACGCCCCCCTTTCTTGAGATCTTTTACTCCAGAGTCTATTCTTTGGTGCCCCTAGGCTTAGCTTAGGACCTAAGGTACTTTTTCTAGAAACAGTGTTGAGATACTTGTCTGGGAGAGCCGTGGCCTCACTTCCGGGGCCACCTAATCAGCTGAGGGTGCTGTGGCCAGATTGCCAGTCACTGAGTCAACAGAGGTGTGAGGGCTTGACGTACCATTCTTCTCTCCCCTTGACTTTTATCTCTGCGAGTTAATCATGTGTGACTCATAGTATTTGTGTTCTTGGAGATAAAAAACTGACGTCTTTTGTCTTACTGTAATCTTCTCTGTTTCTGAAATTAATCAATGACATCATTTTGTAGAATCAGAGAAAGATCTTCGATACATTGGCAAAATTTTGGATGGATTTTCCTTGGCTTCTAAACCTTTATCTTCCAAGAAAGTAAGGAAAACTTTATTTATTTCTTTATTTTACTGGTTTAGTTCTTAAAACATTTGCTGCTATGTAATCTGAGCTATTGTATTAACGATTGAAGAATAAATAAATTCTGTTTTTAAAAAGCAATAATATAATTACTAGTGATTGCCCAGGTATCTAGGTAAACATATTCTGCATAAGAAATGTCAGTCAGTAATCACATTGCATCCAAATTATCTAATTGCTGATCTTTTATTTTTTTAAGTTGCTAGTTTTTGAATCCAAGCTCCAAGTAAGTGGTTATATTTCCATTAAAAAAAGAATTACATTACAAACTGGGGGGGAGGGGAAAATGGAATTGATATAATTCCAAGGGCAGTGTAACTTAAGGAAACGTAGAAAATTTCAAGAAGTCATCAAACGCCCCCATCCTGCCTCCTCCTGAATGCCATGAAGAGTGTTGGCTAGTGTGGACAGGGTTCCCTGGACTCCTTGTCTAGGCAAACAGAAGGGAGAGAGGCCACGTGCCTGCAGGTCAAGCCCTATGGAGAGCTCCTCACACGTTTCCAGAGAGTCCTGTTTTGTGAGATCGTTGTACAGCTTAGGCCGAGTAGTACTCTCCCTGCGCACGGGAGCCCCGTGCTCACGGGCAGGCATCATGGGGTGATGGGTGCTGGTGGCTCAGGTGGGGCTCCTGGCCATTTGCCTTGTTGGCTTCCCATTTCATTTTTTAATTTTTAATTTTTTTAAAAGATGTTATTTATTTGACAGAGAGAGACAGCGAGAGGGAATACAAGCAGGGAAAGTGGGAGAGGGAGAAGCAGGATTCCCACCGAGCAGGGAGCCCAAAGCTCGATCTCAGTACCCCAGGATTATGACCGGAGCCGAAGGCAGACGCTTAATGACTGAGCCACGCAGGCACCCCTAGCAGCCCGTTTTAGATGGTTCCATACTTTAATTTGCTCTTTGTTTCTGAATTCAGCAAACATTTGTTTAGTACCCCTGTGACTTGGCCTGTGGTTCTTCAGTACAGGGGAGACCAGGGGTAGCGCAGCTTCAAGAACCACATTCTGGGGGCGCCTGGGTGGCTCAGTGGGTTAAGCCGCTGCCTTCGGCTCAGGTCATGATCTCGGGGTCCTGGGATCGAGTCCCGCATCGGGCTCTCTGCTCAGCCAAGAGCCTGCTTCTCTCTCTCTCTCTCTCTCTCTCTGTCTGCCTCTCTGCCTAGTTGTGATCTCTGTCAAATAAATAAATAAAGAAAGAAAGAAAGAAAGAAAGAAAGAAAGAAAGAAAGAAAGAAAGAAAGAACCACATTCTGGGTTACAGCAGCTTTGATTTGTTTAGCTGTGATGGTGTGTTGTAACAATGAGCAGAACATAATCAGAGCAGCGTCAGGCCCGTCGTAAGCCGCTGTTCTTGCCAGAAATGTCAAGTAACATTAAAGGAGAATTTTTTTTTTTAAGTGTCTAAAAGGAGAGCAGGAAAAAGGCTGAGAAGTACTCGCTTGACCCAGGGCTCAGTAGGACCAACTCCTGGCCCCCAAGTGCAGCCTTCCCCCAGGGAGGGCGCCTGAAGCACGAATTGACTAGCGAGGCCCAGGTTCATGACCGGGGTGACAGGCATGGGTGGTTCCTGAAGCACTGCTTGCCCGAGTAGTGCTTTGGGCGGGAGCGACTCAGAGAAGGGTTCTGTTCACCTAGCCTTTCACAGACAGGCCAGTTTTCTACACCGTGGCCAGAAGCCCAGCCTCTGCATCCAGAGGCCAAGCAGCAGAGACTGAGCAGAGCGGGGGGAATGCTTTGAATCCCCCCGGAGGGCATTAAGAGCCAGGCTGCGCACTTGCTGCCCAGCCCCTCTGGATTTTTGTGTCACGGCCGTAACGGAGGGTTCGCCGGCTGCTATGGGAGTCCACGCGTTCCGAGAAGGTGGCCAAGCTGAGATGATAAAGAAATGAGATCTCCTGGCAGAGATGCCAGCCCTCTTCCGTGGGCTGTCATGGTGCCAGGTGCTTACCCCGGCTGCGTCTTTCAGCCACCTGGGGACCCCGCTGGGCACCAGCTCTTGAGGTGGGACGCGGCGTCAGTGTCGTTAAACCCTCAGGGGAGCCCTGTGTGCAGCCGGGCCCCAGAACCGCTGCCAGAGAGCTTTTGGTGCGGCCCTGGTTACAGAGGTCAGGGTTTCCGGTAGCTGGAAATTCTAGAAAATGGCTTGTGTAAGACTGTCTGTAAATACGTTTGTTAGACTCGGAGCAGGGAAGACCCTTCAGCACAGTGATTTAAAAGTGCCCAATACTTTTCTTGTAATGTATCTGTTCTGTCCTCATCAGTGCCCGAATTCCTCAAATGCATTTCAATTTCAGCTTTTGAATGAAAACTACCTCAGATCAAAAAATAAGTCCCCAAGCTCTAATTTGGAACTGAAACATAATTAGAAAAATAATTCTGAATTGAAAAGCAACTTATTTAAAGTTGTTATTTTTTCCCCTAAGTCTCGAATCATACTTTTCTCAATTATGTTCTGATTTGCAGTCGGCCAGTTCTGTGTGTGAACCAGTACGTTGTGTTATAACTCTTGTCATCCTTTTTATCACACAGAAGGGGCATATTGGCATCTCTCTGTAGAAGTGGGCAGGGGTAGCATTAGAAATGTGTGGCCATTACAAAGATGCATTTCCCAGTGGCCGTCCACATCCAGAATGGATGTTGGCTGGACACCTGGAGGGGCTGTGCCCAGTGTGGCCTCCCTGCCAGAGGCTGGGCCAGCGAGGGCAGGCTTAACAACACTCACAGGTTACCGGTTTTCTTGGTTAAGTCAAACATGGTCATCTCACAGTCTGTCTTTTCTGAGGTTTGTTTCTTGTTTTTTTGTTTTTTCTTTTTTAAAAGACTTACCCACCACCTGAATTGCCAAGAGACTATCGACCAGTACATTACTTCAGACCTGTGGTAGCTGCAACCTCAGAGAACTCCCACTTACTCCAGGTGTCGTCTGAGTCAGCTGGAAAGCCCGTGCCTGACCCGGGGACCTGCAGTAGGCACCAACTGAATGCCTCCAAGAGGGGGGAGTTGCTGGGAGAAACACCTGTTCAAGGTAGGTGCCACAAAGAAGGTGAAGAGCGTTACATTTATAGGGACTAGAGTTACCAAAATCAAAATGTTTTCTCAATGACCAACCTTTTAGGTGGTTTTAGGTGGTTTAGTATTCCCACACAGAGAGAACGAGATTGTGTATTGTGAATGGCACAGATAGCAGTGTACGTATCCCTTACTTTTTAAAAGAATTTATTTATTTGAGAAAGAGCACATGTGCGTGCTCGCAAGCATAAGCAGGGGGAGTGGCAGGCAGAGAGAGAGGGAGAAGCAGACTCCCCGCTAAGCAGGAAGCCAGACACGGGGCTCAATCCCAGGACCCTGAGATCATGACCTGAGCTGAGGGCAGATGCTTAACCGACTGAGACACCCCAGTGCCCCCATATCCCATATTTCTTGAGACTTGTTGTCTTCTAACATAAGTTCGGGTGTGCTTTTGAGATCTCAACCCTGGTCTTAAGCTCAGCAGTTTTCAGACTGGGAATAATTGCCAGGAATGTGGTACAGACCAGGATATGGGTGCCTTCCCTGTCCCTACAGAGCCTGGGAACATGCGATTTTTTTCCTCAGAAGAAAGGGTACTGTGGCTCTTTCCTGAATGCCTAAAAAAGGAGCAAGTGAGTCTGAAAGTACGGACAAGTATGGAGAATCTCTTGCAGGTTGGCACAGAAAGACCCACCTGAGAGGTGAACTTGGACTTGGCAATTGGGAGCCTGATAGGTATCTCAAATATAATAGACCAGAGCAGAAGTTGTGGTTCCCCACTTCCTATTCCAGACTTGCTCTTCCCCCGATCTTCCCATTGTTAGTGACCCACTGCTTAGACCAGAATGTCGGAATCCTAATTCCTGCCCCCACCCCATGTCCACCAGCAAGTCCTCTCAGCGCTGCCCCGAACATGCGGGGGACCCCACTGTGTCTGCATTTCCGCTGCTTCCATCCAGGAGCGAGCGCCCATCCTCCCACACCTGGACCATTGTGGGGCTTCATTATTGGTCTCCTCACTTCCCAACCTTCCTCTCTGCAGTCTGTTTCCCTGACTGGCAGCGGGATGGACTGAATCGTTATCACTGCCCCTCTTAAAACATCCCAGTCCTTCTCACACTAAAGACAAATCCAGACACCGACCCCCCTCCCGCCCCTGCCCAAGGCTGTGTGATCTAGCCCTGCCTCCTTTTCAGGCCATGTCTTGTCCCTCTCTCCCATAACCCCCTGAGGTGCAGTCTCGTGACCCTGCTTTCTGCCATCTGATCCCACCTACCATGACGTGCCAGCCACTGGGGCCTTGACGTTCACTGTCTCTTCTGCCTCTGCTCTTCCCTCAAACTTCAGCTCTTTCTTTTACTTAACTCACCACAACTATGATCTTTTTGGAGGGAACTTCCCGGCTTTCCCTGCCCCCACACGTGCTAGTGATTCCTCACACCCCAGTCCCAGCCCTTGTCTCTAAGTTCCTTTGGTGGTGTCACCCTGTTTCCTTTATGGTCCTCCTCTCGTAGCCATCCTCCGGGGTTGAGTTTGGGCTTCTCTGAGGCCCACGCCGCCAGCTAGTAACAGCGGGGCCCTGTCTGTGGTGTCCTCACGGCCCAGGCCAGTGCTCTGGGGGCGCTGTGACAGGAGTGAACACTGCAGGGACAGCTGGCTGTGAACCAGGGCTTGTGCCAGGTGGGACTGTCAGGTGGTGGCTGCTCGGGCTGGCATCTGGAGCCCGGGATGTCAGCTCCTTCATTCTAGGACCACTCACTCACTCCATAAACATCCATAAACACATTGGCTTGCACTTTTGTTTGCAGTGAAACATGAGTCTTGTTACTTCATCACTGTGTAGTTCACAGGGATGATAGGAATACAGATGAGAAACTCAGTGTAAAATACGCCAGCGACATACCTTTGTGATATTGAACACGTCTGTACCATGACATGTCAATATACCTGTCTTAGGATACTTCGCTTCTCTTCCTGTTACTATTTTTGTTAGGTTCGACTACTTCAGTGTTGGAGTTTCTGTCCCAAAAAGACAAAGAGAGAATCAAAGATATGAAGCAGGCAACTGACCTGAAAGCAGCTCAACTCAAGGCCAGGAGTCTGGCCCAGAATGCCTCACGCAGCAGACCCCAGCCCTCCTCTCCAGACGTCGGACACTGCTCGTGGCAGTTGGCCCTGAGTGGTGGGACAGCCTCCACGAGAGCCAGCAACTTCAAACCTTTCGCAAAAGATCCAGAAAAGCAAAAACGATATGAAGAGTTTTTAGTAAATATGAAACGGGGTCAGAAAGGTGGGTGCTAGGTCTGGGTCCCCCACCTCTCGGCGGGGGGAAGCACTCTTGCTCTTCCGGCCCGAGTCCTGGATTTGAAGTTGCAGCGTCCCCCACTCTGCCAGTGTTTGGCTTTGTCCAGCTGCAGACAGTGCAAAGATTGTAGTCCCTGGCTCTTGACCTTAGAAAGTAAGAACAAGTAGCTTGTGTTTCTCCATATCTCAGGTCCCAAAGATAGCTGTCTTAAGTACAGAACACGCCTTGGCCATGGCTAATGCTGAAGCACAGACCGTGTACTGTTTGCAAATGCTTGCCTTCTCTAAGTGTTGCATTTCACACCAAGAGAACAAGGTCATCTCCCACTTTATCTTAAAATCCTAATTAGCCAGCCCTTAATCATGGTCTAAAATTTGATTTAAAAAGGTAGCTGGCTGTTGAACCCTTACGAGGGGGGAAAAAATCACTCTCCAGTCTATGGGGTAAATTTGGGCAGAGTGAGGAGAGGGATTGCTGTCATTCACAGTAGTGGTAGGAAGAGTCATCAGCAAATGTGAGGCATCGGTTTTCTTCCTTCCTTTCTTTTTTTTGTTAAAGATTTTATTTGAGAGAGAGAGAACAAGCGGTGGGGAGGGGCAGAGGGAGAGAGAGAGAGAGAGGAACAGACTCCCTGCTGAGCAGGAAGCCCACCATGGGGCTAGATCCCAGGATCCTGACATCATGACCTGAGCCAAAGGCAGACACTTAACTGACTGAGCCCCCCAGGTGTCCCTGAGACATCAGTTTTCAAAAGCAGATGGAGGTCTGTTATGTCTTCACTACCTACTAAGAACCCACCCACTGATGTTAATTGTTAAATTAAAAAAAAAAAAAAAAAAAGGTTAGAAAAAGGAGTGTTTTTCTGCCAAAACCTAGGAAGATACTTGGGATGAACTTTTCACTGTCTAGGAGTGGTACCAAGTCCCTGGCTTTGAAGATTGAACAAGCATTAGGCCCCAGATGTTTTTCTCTGTTCTGTGAGGTAGACAGAATTCAACAAAAGAATCAAGATGAGGGGGAGAGCACTATTACCTGACAAGTGCTCCCTACCATGCTCTCAGAAACCAGGGTAAGGATTGGTGTCCCTTCTGGTAAAATCTGTAGGGATACAGTGGGACCCACTAGATATTCTCCTTTGAGTCCTATGTTCTTCCTAAGAGTGAAGCAATTTCTTGTTTCTTGTTCCATAGATGCCCTGGAACGTTGTCTGGACCCCAGCATGACAGAGTGGGAGCGAGGCCGCGAGCGGGATGAGTTTGCTCGGGCGGCTCTACTCTATGTGTCTTCCCATTCGACCTTATCCTCCAGGTTCACGCATGCCAAGGAGGAGGAGGATTCAGATCAGGTGGAAGTCCCTCGAGACCAAGAGGTCTGTCGCCATCACGTCCCTACCTGATGAATTTTATTGCATCTTATTATTTTTTAAGATTTTATTTATTTATTTGACAGAGAGAGATACAGTGCGGGGGGAACACAAGCAGGGAGAGTGGGAGAGGGAGAAGCAGGGAGCCTGATTCGGGGCTCGATCCCAGGACCCAGGGATCATGACCTGAGCTGAAGGCAGATACTTAACTAACTGAGCCACCCAGGCACCCTTGAATTTTAAAATTAAAACAAGTATTTCAGGTCCCTCAGTGGAATGATCACAATATACACAGCATTATAGAATAAGAACTGATTTTCTGCTTTTAGCTTTCAATAGAGTTTAGCAATAAAACGTTGTAGCATAAGAGCTGTTTTGTAATTTTGAAAGATTGCTTGAAAACTTTCGGTGGAAGAGCAGTCAGGTTAATGGCGTGACCACTTGATGAAAGAGAATAAATGTGTTTTCTCAGAATGATGTCAACGACAAGCAGTCGGCTGTGAAAATGAAGATGTTCGGGAAGCTTACCCGAGACACATTTGAGTGGCACCCTGACAAGCTTCTGTGTAAGAGGTTTAACGTCCCTGACCCTTATCCAGAGTAAGTGAGGAAATCTGCCCTTACATCAGTATTCACTCTCCCATATTAAAGCTCTCTTTTCCTTTCACCAACTCAGGTAAATTCCCCTTTTCTAGAGGAATTTACTTGTAAATGCTTAGAGTTGCAAATTTTGTAGATTTAACTACTGTTGGTTTGTTACTAAAAAATTAAGTAAACATCGAGGAAGTAAACTTTATTCTATATTGAAGACACAAAACTCAGGTATGTCTAATTTGCTGCCTTGTTAATGATGCACATAGAGTTTACATTTAAAAGGTTACTTGTGCTAATTCTTTATAAAACTTTGATACTTATTTGATTATAAACACTACCAAAAAGCGTATAAAATTGATCAGAGGTTTTGTCAGAACATTTAGGTATATTTTTAGCAGCGCAGCTTTTCCTTTTTTTTTTAAAGTACGGGGCTTGAACTCACAACCCTAAGATCAAGAACTGAGCTGAGATCAAGAGTGAGATGCCTAACTGACTGAGCCACCCAGGCACTCTGGAAATATATTTTCAAAGTTAAATTCTAGATCTTACTAGAAAAAAACCTAGGGTTCTTACTAGGGAAAACCTCATTGGCCCTAAAGTCAGTCAACCAAATTCTTATACTGCTTTGAGAAGCAAAATAACCTTCAGGGACCTCTTAGCAGGTAGAAGAGCTAGTGGTGAAAAACGTGAGATGTTATTTCATAACATGAGTTGTTATTAAATTTATGTATGTATGTTTTCTTTTCAACCCACAGTTCAACTTTGGTTGGCTTACCAAGAGTAAAACGTGACAAATACTCAGTTTTCAACTTTCTCACGCTCCCAGAGACAGCATCCTCGCCTACAACTCAAGCATCGAGTGAAAAAGTACCAAAACACCAAGGTCCCGACAGTAAGTGGGGCTTCCTTGGGTCCATGTGCTGACCATGTTCTCAACCCCTATCCCATCAGGAAAACAGAAGTAAAGTCTTAAGGGTACACATAGTGCAAGCTCTCTCTCAATTAAGAGACTTGTTCATGTGAATACATTAGCTCAGGTTGTAGGAGTTCAGATGTCTACTGTTTGAGGTCGGGGCAGTGTCTCAGCATCTGCCACCTTCCCAGCACCTACAGGTTTGCTGATGTTCTGGGATAAATTAAAGAGCCATCATGGAGAGCTTTCCTTTTGCTTGCTAATTCTTTTTTTTTTTTTTTTTTTTTTTTTTTAAGATTTCATCTATTCACCTGACAGAGATCACAGTAGGCAGAGAGGCAGGCAGAGAGAGAGGGGGAAGCAGGCTCCCCGCAGAGCAGAGAGCCCGATGCGGGACTCGATCCCAGGATCCTGGGATCATGACCTGAGCCAAAGGCAGAGGCTTTAACCCACTGAGCCACCCAGGCACCCTTTGCTTGCTAATTCTGATATTACATCTGTGTCCTACCTTTCAGAATCAAGAAAACCATCCAGATGGGATACATCTAAACAAGAAAAAAAAGAAGATTCCATTAGTGAATTTTTAAGTTTGGCTAGATCAAAAGTTGGTCTGCCTAAACAAGAGTCCAGTCCGTTAGTAATCAAAGAGGAAGAGCGTGTGACGGAATCACTCTCAGATAAGGTATTGGGGGGTCCCAGGTTCTCTTTCCAGGCTGATTGTGGTATTTGTCCTTCTCTGTGATGGTGCTTTGTCATCCTTGGATAGGAGGGGTCTGCAAACTTTCTGTGAAGGGCCAGATATTAAATATTTTAGGCTTTGTGGACCATATAGTGTCTATCACAATAACTCCACTCTGCTGTTGAATGTGAAAGAAATCATAGGAAATGTGAAAAAGATTGGGTTCACCTATGTTCCAATAAAACTTTATTTACAAAGCTGACAGTGGGTTGGATTTGACCCATAGGCTGTAATCGCCAGCACCTGCTCTACATTACAGTAGTTTCTATTTTTTTTTTTTTTTAAGATTTTATTTATTTATTTGACAGAGAGAGAGATTACAAGTAGACAGAGATGCAGGCAGAGAGAGAGAGAGAGGGAAGCAGGCTCCCTGCTGAGCAGAGAGCCCGATGTAGGGCTCGATCCCAGGACTCCGAGATCATGACCTGAGCCGAAGGCAGCGGCTTAACCCACTGAGCCACCCAGGCGCCCCTACGGTAGTTTCAATCATATCTTTGATCATGAGGAAAAATTATAAACTTCTCTGCCAAGAATGGCTTTCACTCAGCATCAACCACTGAAATAAAATTCAATATGTTTTCTTTTGTGGAGAATATAAAGGAAATATCCATTGGGCTTTTTTTTTTTAATTACTGCTTTAATAGTTACAAGTTGAATTTAACAAAAAGTTTCATTTCTAATAGCCTCATTTAAAATTATTTTATTTTTTAAATGAACATACATTAAAAAGTATAGTTCAATGAGATTTTATAAACATATGGATTTGTAGAGGGGCGCCTAGGTAGCTCATTCGGTCAGGCATCTGCCTTTGGCTCAGGTCATGATCCTGGGGGCTGAGATCAAGGCCACATTGGACTCCCTGCTCAGTGGGGAGCCTGCTTTTCCCTCTCTCTGCTTGCCGTTTCACTGCTTGTGTGTTCTCTCTTTTTCTCTCTTTGTCAAATAAGTAATCTTTTTTTTTTTTTTAAGATTTTATTTATTTATTTGACAGAGAGGTCACAAGTAGGTAGAGAGGCAGGCAGAGAGAGAGGGGGAAGCAGGCTTCCCACTGAGCAGAGAGCCTGATGTGGGGCTTGATCCCAGGACCCTGAGATCAGGACCTGAGCCGAAGGCAGAGGCTTAACCCCCTGAGCCACCCAGGTGCCCCTCAAATAAATAATCTTAAAAAAAACTGTGGAACCTTCACCACAATCAGGAAGCAAAGTGGTACTATCACCCCAAAAAACTCCCTCCTGTCATACCCTCCCCTCTCTGCAAACGCCTACCAATCACCGATCTCTTCTCTGTCTCTCTAGTATTGTTCTTTCCAAAATATTATTTAAATGGAATCAGACAATATATATATATAACCTTTTGAGACTGGGTTCTTCCACTCAATATCAATATCTTTGAGATTCATCAGTAGTGTAATATCAATAGTTCGTTCCTTTTTATTACTACTCTGTTGTGTGGGTGAGCCACGGTTTTTTGGTCGTTCATCCTTTAAGGACGTAGGGTTGTTTCCAGCTTTTGGCTCTCGTAAGTAAAGCTGCTTTCGGCATTCGTGTGCAGAGTTTTGTGTGAATATAAGTTTGCATTTCTCTAGGTTAAATACCCAATAGTGGGATTGCTGGGTAATGTACACATGTAGATTTCACTTTATAAGAAACTGCCAAAAAAAAAAAAAAGAAAAAGAAAAAAGAAAGAAAGAAACTGCCAAACTTTATACCAAAGTTCTTGCTTTGTGTATTTGAAACTCTCCCGTTAGGTGCATACACATTTAGTATTATTTTATCTTTTTGCTGAATTAAATCTTTTATCATTATGTAACATTACTCTTTATTTTTGGCAATTTGCAGTTTGTATTTTTTCATCTTTTTACTTTTAGCCTATTTATTTCATTGTGTTTAAAGTGGGTTTTTGGTAAAGAGTATGTCATTGTCCGTGTGTCCTTTTTTAATAATACATTTAGATAATCTGTATGTTTTACTTTGTGTGGTTTAGCCATTAGCATTTAATGTAATTTGTTGATATATTTGGATTTGGGTCTACAGTTTTGTTTCCTGTCTGTTCCCACTCTTTTTTGTTGCTCTCTTTCTCCTTTCTTACCTTCTTTTATATTACTTGAATAATTACTAGTCTACTGTTTTAATTCATTTATTACATTTTTAGATTTTTAAAAAATTTTATTTATTTATTTATTTATTTGACAAAGATCACAAGTAGGCAGAGAGGCAGGCAGAGGTGGAGGGGAAGCAGGCTTCCCGCTGAGCAGAGGCCCAATGCCGGGCCTCTGCAGGCAGAGAGAGAGGATCCCAGGACCCTGAGATCATGACCTGAGCCGAAGGCAGAGGCTTAACCCACTGAGCCACCCAGGCGCCCCTAGATCTATTTTTTAACGATTGTTCTACAATATACATGCCTACTTTTTCACAGTTTACTTAGAGTTGATATTGTACCATCCTAAGAGGAGTGTGGAATCTTTACGTCTAGGTCCCTTTACTCTCCTAGCTTTTTATGATGTTGCCTTATGTATTACATGCAAACACACTGAAAACCTTAGGAGAGTTTTTTAGTTTTTGCTTTCAGTTGTTATACATGTTTAAAGAACTGATAAGCTGATAATCCTTTTTATTTATTTATTTTTTAAGATTTTATTTATTTGACAGAGGGAGAGAGAGAAAGGGAGAGCGGGAACACAAGCAGGGGGAGTGGGAGGGGAAAAAGCAGGCTTTCTGCTGAGCAAAGCCCAATATGGGGCTAGATCCCAGGACCTTGCTGAGCCAAAGACAGCTGCTTAATGACTGAGCCACCCAGGCACCCCTGATAATCAGTGTTACTTACTTTGATATTTAGTATGGCTGTTGCTCTTCCTTCCTGAAGAGCCAGCTTTCTCTCCTACCATTTCCTCTGTCTGAGGAACTCCCATGTATTTAACTTTTATTTTTAAAATTAAATTTAATTTTTTTTAAAGATTCTATTTATTCACTTGACAGAGATCACAAGTAGGCAGAGAGGCAGGCAGAGAGAGAGGGGGAAGCAGGCTTCCCGCTGAGCAGAGGCCCAATGCTGGGCTCGATCCCAGGACCCTGAGATCATGACCCGAGCTGAAGGCAGAGGCTCAACCCACTGAACCACCCAGGCACCCTGATTAGATTTTAGAGCAGTTTCAGTAACTGATCCTTTTAATTTTTTCTTCATCTGAGAATGTCTGTGTTTTGTATTCATTCCGGAAGGGTGTTTTGCTGGATATAGGATTCTGGGTCTACAGGTCTTTCCTTTTAGCCCTCTTAAGAATGTTGTGCCACTTCCCTCTGGCCTTTCTGATTGTTGATAACAAATCTAGTTGTTCAGCTTGTCTTTCCTCTCCTTAGGATGACGTGACTTTTTCGCTGGCTGATCTCAAGATTTTCAATCCATCTTTGGTTTTCTACTCTTTGATTATGATGCGTCTGAGCATGGATTTCTTTGAGATTCTTTTGTTTGGGGTTTGCTGAACTTCCTGAATCTTGTCTTTCACCAAATCTGGGACATTTTTTTCTTTTTTCTTTTTTTTTTTTTAAAGATTTTATTTATTTAATTGACAGAGATCACAAGTAGGCAGAGAGGCAGGCAGAGAGAGAGGAGGAAGCAGGCTCCCTGCTGAGCAGAGAGCCCGACGTGGGGCTCGATCCCAGTACTCTGAGATCATGACCTGAGCCGAAGGCAGAGGCTTTAACCCACTGAGCCACCCAGGCGCCCTGATTTTTTCAAATATATTTTCTGCTCCACACTCTCACACCTCTCCTGGGACTCTGGTGATATAAATGTTAGACCTTTCAATATTGTCCCACAATTCTCTTTTCTTTTCTTTTTTTTTTTTTAAAGATTTTATTTTATTATTTATTTGACAGAGAGAGATCACAAGCAGGCAGAGAGGCAGGCAGAGAGAGAGGAGGAAGCAGGCTCCCACATTCTGGGTTACAGCAGCTTTGATTTGTTTAGCTGTGATGGTGTGTTGTAACAATGAGCAGAACATAATCAGAGCAGCGTCAGGCCCGTCGTAAGCCGCTGTTCTTGCCAGAAATGTCAAGTAACATTAAAGGAGAATTTTTTTTTTTAAGTGTCTAAAAGGAGAGCAGGAAAAAGGCTGAGAAGTACTCGCTTGACCCAGGGCTCAGTAGGACCAACTCCTGGCCCCCAAGTGCAGCCTTCCCCCAGGGAGGGCGCCTGAAGCACGAATTGACTAGCGAGGCCCAGGTTCATGACCGGGGTGACAGGCATGGGTGGTTCCTGAAGCACTGCTTGCCCGAGTAGTGCTTTGGGCGGGAGCGACTCAGAGAAGGGTTCTGTTCACCTAGCCTTTCACAGACAGGCCAGTTTTCTACACCGTGGCCAGAAGCCCAGCCTCTGCATCCAGAGGCCAAGCAGCAGAGACTGAGCAGAGCGGGGGGAATGCTTTGAATCCCCCCGGAGGGCATTAAGAGCCAGGCTGCGCACTTGCTGCCCAGCCCCTCTGGATTTTTGTGTCACGGCCGTAACGGAGGGTTCGCCGGCTGCTATGGGAGTCCACGCGTTCCGAGAAGGTGGCCAAGCTGAGATGATAAAGAAATGAGATCTCCTGGCAGAGATGCCAGCCCTCTTCCGTGGGCTGTCATGGTGCCAGGTGCTTACCCCGGCTGCGTCTTTCAGCCACCTGGGGACCCCGCTGGGCACCAGCTCTTGAGGTGGGACGCGGCGTCAGTGTCGTTAAACCCTCAGGGGAGCCCTGTGTGCAGCCGGGCCCCAGAACCGCTGCCAGAGAGCTTTTGGTGCGGCCCTGGTTACAGAGGTCAGGGTTTCCGGTAGCTGGAAATTCTAGAAAATGGCTTGTGTAAGACTGTCTGTAAATACGTTTGTTAGACTCGGAGCAGGGAAGACCCTTCAGCACAGTGATTTAAAAGTGCCCAATACTTTTCTTGTAATGTATCTGTTCTGTCCTCATCAGTGCCCGAATTCCTCAAATGCATTTCAATTTCAGCTTTTGAATGAAAACTACCTCAGATCAAAAAATAAGTCCCCAAGCTCTAATTTGGAACTGAAACATAATTAGAAAAATAATTCTGAATTGAAAAGCAACTTATTTAAAGTTGTTATTTTTTCCCCTAAGTCTCGAATCATACTTTTCTCAATTATGTTCTGATTTGCAGTCGGCCAGTTCTGTGTGTGAACCAGTACGTTGTGTTATAACTCTTGTCATCCTTTTTATCACACAGAAGGGGCATATTGGCATCTCTCTGTAGAAGTGGGCAGGGGTAGCATTAGAAATGTGTGGCCATTACAAAGATGCATTTCCCAGTGGCCGTCCACATCCAGAATGGATGTTGGCTGGACACCTGGAGGGGCTGTGCCCAGTGTGGCCTCCCTGCCAGAGGCTGGGCCAGCGAGGGCAGGCTTAACAACACTCACAGGTTACCGGTTTTCTTGGTTAAGTCAAACATGGTCATCTCACAGTCTGTCTTTTCTGAGGTTTGTTTCTTGTTTTTTTGTTTTTTCTTTTTTAAAAGACTTACCCACCACCTGAATTGCCAAGAGACTATCGACCAGTACATTACTTCAGACCTGTGGTAGCTGCAACCTCAGAGAACTCCCACTTACTCCAGGTGTCGTCTGAGTCAGCTGGAAAGCCCGTGCCTGACCCGGGGACCTGCAGTAGGCACCAACTGAATGCCTCCAAGAGGGGGGAGTTGCTGGGAGAAACACCTGTTCAAGGTAGGTGCCACAAAGAAGGTGAAGAGCGT
The DNA here is from genome assembly GCF_002288905.1 of Enhydra lutris kenyoni. Lineage (NCBI taxonomy): Eukaryota > Metazoa > Chordata > Mammalia > Carnivora > Mustelidae > Enhydra > Enhydra lutris. Next base: position 3,043,530 of record NW_019154169.1, read on the forward strand.
TACATTTATAGGGACTAGAGTTACCAAAATCAAAATGTTTTCTCAATGACCAACCTTTTAGGTGGTTTTAGGTGGTTTAGTATTCCCACACAGAGAGAACGAGATTGTGTATTGTGAATGGCACAGATAGCAGTGTACGTATCCCTTACTTTTTAAAAGAATTTATTTATTTGAGAAAGAGCACATGTGCGTGCTCGCAAGCATAAGCAGGGGGAGTGGCAGGCAGAGAGAGAGGGAGAAGCAGACTCCCCGCTAAGCAGGAAGCCAGACACGGGGCTCAATCCCAGGACCCTGAGATCATGACCTGAGCTGAGGGCAGATGCTTAACCGACTGAGACACCCCAGTGCCCCCATATCCCATATTTCTTGAGACTTGTTGTCTTCTAACATAAGTTCGGGTGTGCTTTTGAGATCTCAACCCTGGTCTTAAGCTCAGCAGTTTTCAGACTGGGAATAATTGCCAGGAATGTGGTACAGACCAGGATATGGGTGCCTTCCCTGTCCCTACAGAGCCTGGGAACATGCGATTTTTTTCCTCAGAAGAAAGGGTACTGTGGCTCTTTCCTGAATGCCTAAAAAAGGAGCAAGTGAGTCTGAAAGTACGGACAAGTATGGAGAATCTCTTGCAGGTTGGCACAGAAAGACCCACCTGAGAGGTGAACTTGGACTTGGCAATTGGGAGCCTGATAGGTATCTCAAATATAATAGACCAGAGCAGAAGTTGTGGTTCCCCACTTCCTATTCCAGACTTGCTCTTCCCCCGATCTTCCCATTGTTAGTGACCCACTGCTTAGACCAGAATGTCGGAATCCTAATTCCTGCCCCCACCCCATGTCCACCAGCAAGTCCTCTCAGCGCTGCCCCGAACATGCGGGGGACCCCACTGTGTCTGCATTTCCGCTGCTTCCATCCAGGAGCGAGCGCCCATCCTCCCACACCTGGACCATTGTGGGGCTTCATTATTGGTCTCCTCACTTCCCAACCTTCCTCTCTGCAGTCTGTTTCCCTGACTGGCAGCGGGATGGACTGAATCGTTATCACTGCCCCTCTTAAAACATCCCAGTCCTTCTCACACTAAAGACAAATCCAGACACCGACCCCCCTCCCGCCCCTGCCCAAGGCTGTGTGATCTAGCCCTGCCTCCTTTTCAGGCCATGTCTTGTCCCTCTCTCCCATAACCCCCTGAGGTGCAGTCTCGTGACCCTGCTTTCTGCCATCTGATCCCACCTACCATGACGTGCCAGCCACTGGGGCCTTGACGTTCACTGTCTCTTCTGCCTCTGCTCTTCCCTCAAACTTCAGCTCTTTCTTTTACTTAACTCACCACAACTATGATCTTTTTGGAGGGAACTTCCCGGCTTTCCCTGCCCCCACACGTGCTAGTGATTCCTCACACCCCAGTCCCAGCCCTTGTCTCTAAGTTCCTTTGGTGGTGTCACCCTGTTTCCTTTATGGTCCTCCTCTCGTAGCCATCCTCCGGGGTTGAGTTTGGGCTTCTCTGAGGCCCACGCCGCCAGCTAGTAACAGCGGGGCCCTGTCTGTGGTGTCCTCACGGCCCAGGCCAGTGCTCTGGGGGCGCTGTGACAGGAGTGAACACTGCAGGGACAGCTGGCTGTGAACCAGGGCTTGTGCCAGGTGGGACTGTCAGGTGGTGGCTGCTCGGGCTGGCATCTGGAGCCCGGGATGTCAGCTCCTTCATTCTAGGACCACTCACTCACTCCATAAACATCCATAAACACATTGGCTTGCACTTTTGTTTGCAGTGAAACATGAGTCTTGTTACTTCATCACTGTGTAGTTCACAGGGATGATAGGAATACAGATGAGAAACTCAGTGTAAAATACGCCAGCGACATACCTTTGTGATATTGAACACGTCTGTACCATGACATGTCAATATACCTGTCTTAGGATACTTCGCTTCTCTTCCTGTTACTATTTTTGTTAGGTTCGACTACTTCAGTGTTGGAGTTTCTGTCCCAAAAAGACAAAGAGAGAATCAAAGATATGAAGCAGGCAACTGACCTGAAAGCAGCTCAACTCAAGGCCAGGAGTCTGGCCCAGAATGCCTCACGCAGCAGACCCCAGCCCTCCTCTCCAGACGTCGGACACTGCTCGTGGCAGTTGGCCCTGAGTGGTGGGACAGCCTCCACGAGAGCCAGCAACTTCAAACCTTTCGCAAAAGATCCAGAAAAGCAAAAACGATATGAAGAGTTTTTAGTAAATATGAAACGGGGTCAGAAAGGTGGGTGCTAGGTCTGGGTCCCCCACCTCTCGGCGGGGGGAAGCACTCTTGCTCTTCCGGCCCGAGTCCTGGATTTGAAGTTGCAGCGTCCCCCACTCTGCCAGTGTTTGGCTTTGTCCAGCTGCAGACAGTGCAAAGATTGTAGTCCCTGGCTCTTGACCTTAGAAAGTAAGAACAAGTAGCTTGTGTTTCTCCATATCTCAGGTCCCAAAGATAGCTGTCTTAAGTACAGAACACGCCTTGGCCATGGCTAATGCTGAAGCACAGACCGTGTACTGTTTGCAAATGCTTGCCTTCTCTAAGTGTTGCATTTCACACCAAGAGAACAAGGTCATCTCCCACTTTATCTTAAAATCCTAATTAGCCAGCCCTTAATCATGGTCTAAAATTTGATTTAAAAAGGTAGCTGGCTGTTGAACCCTTACGAGGGGGGAAAAAATCACTCTCCAGTCTATGGGGTAAATTTGGGCAGAGTGAGGAGAGGGATTGCTGTCATTCACAGTAGTGGTAGGAAGAGTCATCAGCAAATGTGAGGCATCGGTTTTCTTCCTTCCTTTCTTTTTTTTGTTAAAGATTTTATTTGAGAGAGAGAGAACAAGCGGTGGGGAGGGGCAGAGGGAGAGAGAGAGAGAGAGGAACAGACTCCCTGCTGAGCAGGAAGCCCACCATGGGGCTAGATCCCAGGATCCTGACATCATGACCTGAGCCAAAGGCAGACACTTAACTGACTGAGCCCCCCAGGTGTCCCTGAGACATCAGTTTTCAAAAGCAGATGGAGGTCTGTTATGTCTTCACTACCTACTAAGAACCCACCCACTGATGTTAATTGTTAAATTAAAAAAAAAAAAAAAAAAGGTTAGAAAAAGGAGTGTTTTTCTGCCAAAACCTAGGAAGATACTTGGGATGAACTTTTCACTGTCTAGGAGTGGTACCAAGTCCCTGGCTTTGAAGATTGAACAAGCATTAGGCCCCAGATGTTTTTCTCTGTTCTGTGAGGTAGACAGAATTCAACAAAAGAATCAAGATGAGGGGGAGAGCACTATTACCTGACAAGTGCTCCCTACCATGCTCTCAGAAACCAGGGTAAGGATTGGTGTCCCTTCTGGTAAAATCTGTAGGGATACAGTGGGACCCACTAGATATTCTCCTTTGAGTCCTATGTTCTTCCTAAGAGTGAAGCAATTTCTTGTTTCTTGTTCCATAGATGCCCTGGAACGTTGTCTGGACCCCAGCATGACAGAGTGGGAGCGAGGCCGCGAGCGGGATGAGTTTGCTCGGGCGGCTCTACTCTACGTGTCTTCCCATTCGACCTTATCCTCCAGGTTCACGCATGCCAAGGAGGAGGAGGATTCAGATCAGGTGGAAGTCCCTCGAGACCAAGAGGTCTGTCGCCATCACGTCCCTACCTGATGAATTTTATTGCATCTTATTATTTTTTAAGATTTTATTTATTTATTTGACAGAGAGAGATACAGTGCGGGGGGAACACAAGCAGGGAGAGTGGGAGAGGGAGAAGCAGGGAGCCTGATTCGGGGCTCGATCCCAGGACCCAGGGATCATGACCTGAGCTGAAGGCAGATACTTAACTAACTGAGCCACCCAGGCACCCTTGAATTTTAAAATTAAAACAAGTATTTCAGGTCCCTCAGTGGAATGATCACAATATACACAGCATTATAGAATAAGAACTGATTTTCTGCTTTTAGCTTTCAATAGAGTTTAGCAATAAAACGTTGTAGCATAAGAGCTGTTTTGTAATTTTGAAAGATTGCTTGAAAACTTTCGGTGGAAGAGCAGTCAGGTTAATGGCGTGACCACTTGATGAAAGAGAATAAATGTGTTTTCTCAGAATGATGTCAACGACAAGCAGTCGGCTGTGAAAATGAAGATGTTCGGGAAGCTTACCCGAGACACATTTGAGTGGCACCCTGACAAGCTTCTGTGTAAGAGGTTTAACGTCCCTGACCCTTATCCAGAGTAAGTGAGGAAATCTGCCCTTACATCAGTATTCACTCTCCCATATTAAAGCTCTCTTTTCCTTTCACCAACTCAGGTAAATTCCCCTTTTCTAGAGGAATTTACTTGTAAATGCTTAGAGTTGCAAATTTTGTAGATTTAACTACTGTTGGTTTGTTACTAAAAAATTAAGTAAACATCGAGGAAGTAAACTTTATTCTATATTGAAGACACAAAACTCAGGTATGTCTAATTTGCTGCCTTGTTAATGATGCACATAGAGTTTACATTTAAAAGGTTACTTGTGCTAATTCTTTATAAAACTTTGATACTTATTTGATTATAAACACTACCAAAAAGCGTATAAAATTGATCAGAGGTTTTGTCAGAACATTTAGGTATATTTTTAGCAGCGCAGCTTTTCCTTTTTTTTTTAAAGTACGGGGCTTGAACTCACAACCCTAAGATCAAGAACTGAGCTGAGATCAAGAGTGAGATGCCTAACTGACTGAGCCACCCAGGCACTCTGGAAATATATTTTCAAAGTTAAATTCTAGATCTTACTAGAAAAAAACCTAGGGTTCTTACTAGGGAAAACCTCATTGGCCCTAAAGTCAGTCAACCAAATTCTTATACTGCTTTGAGAAGCAAAATAACCTTCAGGGACCTCTTAGCAGGTAGAAGAGCTAGTGGTGAAAAACGTGAGATGTTATTTCATAACATGAGTTGTTATTAAATTTATGTATGTATGTTTTCTTTTCAACCCACAGTTCAACTTTGGTTGGCTTACCAAGAGTAAAACGTGACAAATACTCAGTTTTCAACTTTCTCACGCTCCCAGAGACAGCATCCTCGCCTACAACTCAAGCATCGAGTGAAAAAGTACCAAAACACCAAGGTCCCGACAGTAAGTGGGGCTTCCTTGGGTCCATGTGCTGACCATGTTCTCAACCCCTATCCCATCAGGAAAACAGAAGTAAAGTCTTAAGGGTACACATAGTGCAAGCTCTCTCTCAATTAAGAGACTTGTTCATGTGAATACATTAGCTCAGGTTGTAGGAGTTCAGATGTCTACTGTTTGAGGTCGGGGCAGTGTCTCAGCATCTGCCACCTTCCCAGCACCTACAGGTTTGCTGATGTTCTGGGATAAATTAAAGAGCCATCATGGAGAGCTTTCCTTTTGCTTGCTAATTCTTTTTTTTTTTTTTTTTTTTTTTTTTTTAAGATTTCATCTATTCACCTGACAGAGATCACAGTAGGCAGAGAGGCAGGCAGAGAGAGAGGGGGAAGCAGGCTCCCCGCAGAGCAGAGAGCCCGATGCGGGACTCGATCCCAGGATCCTGGGATCATGACCTGAGCCAAAGGCAGAGGCTTTAACCCACTGAGCCACCCAGGCACCCTTTGCTTGCTAATTCTGATATTACATCTGTGTCCTACCTTTCAGAATCAAGAAAACCATCCAGATGGGATACATCTAAACAAGAAAAAAAAGAAGATTCCATTAGTGAATTTTTAAGTTTGGCTAGATCAAAAGTTGGTCTGCCTAAACAAGAGTCCAGTCCGTTAGTAATCAAAGAGGAAGAGCGTGTGACGGAATCACTCTCAGATAAGGTATTGGGGGGTCCCAGGTTCTCTTTCCAGGCTGATTGTGGTATTTGTCCTTCTCTGTGATGGTGCTTTGTCATCCTTGGATAGGAGGGGTCTGCAAACTTTCTGTGAAGGGCCAGATATTAAATATTTTAGGCTTTGTGGACCATATAGTGTCTATCACAATAACTCCACTCTGCTGTTGAATGTGAAAGAAATCATAGGAAATGTGAAAAAGATTGGGTTCACCTATGTTCCAATAAAACTTTATTTACAAAGCTGACAGTGGGTTGGATTTGACCCATAGGCTGTAATCGCCAGCACCTGCTCTACATTACAGTAGTTTCTATTTTTTTTTTTTTTTAAGATTTTATTTATTTATTTGACAGAGAGAGAGATTACAAGTAGACAGAGATGCAGGCAGAGAGAGAGAGAGAGGGAAGCAGGCTCCCTGCTGAGCAGAGAGCCCGATGTAGGGCTCGATCCCAGGACTCCGAGATCATGACCTGAGCCGAAGGCAGCGGCTTAACCCACTGAGCCACCCAGGCGCCCCTACGGTAGTTTCAATCATATCTTTGATCATGAGGAAAAATTATAAACTTCTCTGCCAAGAATGGCTTTCACTCAGCATCAACCACTGAAATAAAATTCAATATGTTTTCTTTTGTGGAGAATATAAAGGAAATATCCATTGGGCTTTTTTTTTTTAATTACTGCTTTAATAGTTACAAGTTGAATTTAACAAAAAGTTTCATTTCTAATAGCCTCATTTAAAATTATTTTATTTTTTAAATGAACATACATTAAAAAGTATAGTTCAATGAGATTTTATAAACATATGGATTTGTAGAGGGGCGCCTAGGTAGCTCATTCGGTCAGGCATCTGCCTTTGGCTCAGGTCATGATCCTGGGGGCTGAGATCAAGGCCACATTGGACTCCCTGCTCAGTGGGGAGCCTGCTTTTCCCTCTCTCTGCTTGCCGTTTCACTGCTTGTGTGTTCTCTCTTTTTCTCTCTTTGTCAAATAAGTAATCTTTTTTTTTTTTTTAAGATTTTATTTATTTATTTGACAGAGAGGTCACAAGTAGGTAGAGAGGCAGGCAGAGAGAGAGGGGGAAGCAGGCTTCCCACTGAGCAGAGAGCCTGATGTGGGGCTTGATCCCAGGACCCTGAGATCAGGACCTGAGCCGAAGGCAGAGGCTTAACCCCCTGAGCCACCCAGGTGCCCCTCAAATAAATAATCTTAAAAAAAACTGTGGAACCTTCACCACAATCAGGAAGCAAAGTGGTACTATCACCCCAAAAAACTCCCTCCTGTCATACCCTCCCCTCTCTGCAAACGCCTACCAATCACCGATCTCTTCTCTGTCTCTCTAGTATTGTTCTTTCCAAAATATTATTTAAATGGAATCAGACAATATATATATATAACCTTTTGAGACTGGGTTCTTCCACTCAATATCAATATCTTTGAGATTCATCAGTAGTGTAATATCAATAGTTCGTTCCTTTTTATTACTACTCTGTTGTGTGGGTGAGCCACGGTTTTTTGGTCGTTCATCCTTTAAGGACGTAGGGTTGTTTCCAGCTTTTGGCTCTCGTAAGTAAAGCTGCTTTCGGCATTCGTGTGCAGAGTTTTGTGTGAATATAAGTTTGCATTTCTCTAGGTTAAATACCCAATAGTGGGATTGCTGGGTAATGTACACATGTAGATTTCACTTTATAAGAAACTGCCAAAAAAAAAAAAAAAAAAAAGAAAAAAGAAAGAAAGAAACTGCCAAACTTTATACCAAAGTTCTTGCTTTGTGTATTTGAAACTCTCCCGTTAGGTGCATACACATTTAGTATTATTTTATCTTTTTGCTGAATTAAATCTTTTATCATTATGTAACATTACTCTTTATTTTTGGCAATTTGCAGTTTGTATTTTTTCATCTTTTTACTTTTAGCCTATTTATTTCATTGTGTTTAAAGTGGGTTTTTGGTAAAGAGTATGTCATTGTCCGTGTGTCCTTTTTTAATAATACATTTAGATAATCTGTATGTTTTACTTTGTGTGGTTTAGCCATTAGCATTTAATGTAATTTGTTGATATATTTGGATTTGGGTCTACAGTTTTGTTTCCTGTCTGTTCCCACTCTTTTTTGTTGCTCTCTTTCTCCTTTCTTACCTTCTTTTATATTACTTGAATAATTACTAGTCTACTGTTTTAATTCATTTATTACATTTTTAGATTTTTAAAAAATTTTATTTATTTATTTATTTATTTGACAAAGATCACAAGTAGGCAGAGAGGCAGGCAGAGGTGGAGGGGAAGCAGGCTTCCCGCTGAGCAGAGGCCCAATGCCGGGCCTCTGCAGGCAGAGAGAGAGGATCCCAGGACCCTGAGATCATGACCTGAGCCGAAGGCAGAGGCTTAACCCACTGAGCCACCCAGGCGCCCCTAGATCTATTTTTTAACGATTGTTCTACAATATACATGCCTACTTTTTCACAGTTTACTTAGAGTTGATATTGTACCATCCTAAGAGGAGTGTGGAATCTTTACGTCTAGGTCCCTTTACTCTCCTAGCTTTTTATGATGTTGCCTTATGTATTACATGCAAACACACTGAAAACCTTAGGAGAGTTTTTTAGTTTTTGCTTTCAGTTGTTATACATGTTTAAAGAACTGATAAGCTGATAATCCTTTTTATTTATTTATTTTTTAAGATTTTATTTATTTGACAGAGGGAGAGAGAGAAAGGGAGAGCGGGAACACAAGCAGGGGGAGTGGGAGGGGAAAAAGCAGGCTTTCTGCTGAGCAAAGCCCAATATGGGGCTAGATCCCAGGACCTTGCTGAGCCAAAGACAGCTGCTTAATGACTGAGCCACCCAGGCACCCCTGATAATCAGTGTTACTTACTTTGATATTTAGTATGGCTGTTGCTCTTCCTTCCTGAAGAGCCAGCTTTCTCTCCTACCATTTCCTCTGTCTGAGGAACTCCCATGTATTTAACTTTTATTTTTAAAATTAAATTTAATTTTTTTTAAAGATTCTATTTATTCACTTGACAGAGATCACAAGTAGGCAGAGAGGCAGGCAGAGAGAGAGGGGGAAGCAGGCTTCCCGCTGAGCAGAGGCCCAATGCTGGGCTCGATCCCAGGACCCTGAGATCATGACCCGAGCTGAAGGCAGAGGCTCAACCCACTGAACCACCCAGGCACCCTGATTAGATTTTAGAGCAGTTTCAGTAACTGATCCTTTTAATTTTTTCTTCATCTGAGAATGTCTGTGTTTTGTATTCATTCCGGAAGGGTGTTTTGCTGGATATAGGATTCTGGGTCTACAGGTCTTTCCTTTTAGCCCTCTTAAGAATGTTGTGCCACTTCCCTCTGGCCTTTCTGATTGTTGATAACAAATCTAGTTGTTCAGCTTGTCTTTCCTCTCCTTAGGATGACGTGACTTTTTCGCTGGCTGATCTCAAGATTTTCAATCCATCTTTGGTTTTCTACTCTTTGATTATGATGCGTCTGAGCATGGATTTCTTTGAGATTCTTTTGTTTGGGGTTTGCTGAACTTCCTGAATCTTGTCTTTCACCAAATCTGGGACATTTTTTTCTTTTTTCTTTTTTTTTTTTTAAAGATTTTATTTATTTAATTGACAGAGATCACAAGTAGGCAGAGAGGCAGGCAGAGAGAGAGGAGGAAGCAGGCTCCCTGCTGAGCAGAGAGCCCGACGTGGGGCTCGATCCCAGTACTCTGAGATCATGACCTGAGCCGAAGGCAGAGGCTTTAACCCACTGAGCCACCCAGGCGCCCTGATTTTTTCAAATATATTTTCTGCTCCACACTCTCACACCTCTCCTGGGACTCTGGTGATATAAATGTTAGACCTTTCAATATTGTCCCACAATTCTCTTTTCTTTTCTTTTTTTTTTTTTAAAGATTTTATTTTATTATTTATTTGACAGAGAGAGATCACAAGCAGGCAGAGAGGCAGGCAGAGAGAGAGGAGGAAGCAGGCTCCCGCTGA